>NW_027369401.1:0-42945 GCF_046119375.1 Phyllobates terribilis
GAGTGTTGCTTAGGTGATTTCTGTTTTGACGCCAAAGTGGCCAGTCTACTAGAGAGCTCTTGGTGATTTCTGGCCATGGTGTCACTAAGGGCCCGTATGAGTGAGGCTAGGTCTGTTTGAGAGTCCTCTTGGTGATAATGATGGGGTGAGCTAGACATTGTCACACAAACAACAAGCAAAGATGTTAAGTTAGAGTAATAACTTGTGTTTGATTTGTGTCTCCCCTCACACTCAAAGTTAATCTCACAATCTCTGCTCAATATAGTACCTAATAAGTGTGAAATGATTTGAGTGAAGCTAGATTAAGTACACTTAAAGGTGCCAATGAAACAATAGTTATAGCATGCAGTTTTAGTACTTAGGCAAAACAGAATTGTGTAAGTGTGTTTAGCTCAAGAGGGGCGAAGGACTATTACCTTAGTCTGAGGTGAACGAGTAGCCCTTGGAGTCCCCTTGTTATTGCCTTCAAAACTTCCTTGGAAAAGGCTGAGGATTGTGTTTAAGAAAAGAAGTTAAGTGAACACCTTAGGTGTACTACTCCCTTTAAGGTTAAAAGGTGGGGTATGGGTTAAGTTGTGAAGGGCACTTGGCAATCCCTTCTCTCCTTCTTCTCTGAGTATTATGACCACTTGGTCACGTTCCAAATGTTGCAATTGGAGTACACAACAAAAGGTACAAGGTTTAATGTTGAATAGGCAAGCTAGCACGTTACCGGGTACAAAAGTGTGTTGGCAAGCAACTTTGGGTGTGTTTTTCAAGGGGTCAATGGGCTGCAATGGATATGATCTTTCTTGATCCTTGTAGTGGAGGTTTTTCTAGGTAGGAGGCTCAGGTCAAATCCAAAATGGCACGGCTCAATGAGGCTGCAATGCCTTGGGAAGATGCTAGGTCAACACTTTTTGGAAAAGTAGAAGTAAGTGTGTTGGCAAGCAACTTTGGGTGTGTTTTTCAATGGGTCAATGAGCTGCAATGGATGGGACCTTTCTTGAACCTTGTAGTGGAGGTTTTTCTAGGTAGAGGGCTCAGGTCAAATCCAAAATGGCACGGCTCAATGAGGCTGCAATGCCTTGGGAATATGCTAGGTCAACACTTTTGGGAAAGTAGAAGTGACACTTTACCGCTTTGGGAAAGGTTTTGGCTTTAGTGTTTTGGACAATCTACTCGTGCCTTTGGTCTGATTTTTGCTTCCCTCAACAGATCAAATGTTGTTCTTCATGGGGCTCATGAGTGTTCTTCGTTTGGTGGTGTTTGGATTGAGGGGTGAAGCTCCAAAGTTGGGTTCTTGACCACTTTTGTGTGTGAATCAAGCACCCGGTTTTACTGCCTCTGGAGTGATTTTGTTTGGCTTGGTCAGAACGATCTACTCGGTGGATTTGGGTGATTTTTGTTGCTGTAGAAAGATCAAGACCTCTACTTTACACTTTGTTCAGAGTGTTCTTGAAGATGGCTGCATGGGGTAGGGCTAAAAAGGCTTGGAAACCGGTGTCTTGCTCGGCGCTGGTTCCCGGAACAAGGCACCGGTGAAGGTGGATGGTTGGTTTTCCCTTGGAAGTTTCGACCTTAACTCAGGGATTTCCTTAGGCAACTCCTCACCTTCAACCTTGGTTTTAGTCCTGCAAAAACTTCAAGCATTCATAATGGTTAGACCAAAAGAACAAGGTAAAGAAATGGCTAGCTTTTGTGGGTTTTCACAATGTTTTTGTCAAGTGTTCTTGCAAGAACTTGCAAGGCACTTGGTTTTGGGTTTTCTATGGTGAACAAAGGATGAACTCACTGAGCTCTGATACCACTTGATGTAGGGATATCCCTACAATGCTCGGATCTAGAGTTCAATCCTTTCCAAACATCAAGAACAAGTGTCCGAGATGTTATCCTAGCTTGGAAACAAGCTTGGATGCAAAATAGAGATAGAAGTGAAATGAAAACAAAGGGGGATAAGTTCTTGAGTGATTCTTAAGCTCTCTTGCAAGCACCTTGGACTTAACCTCAACACAATGCAAGCCTACAAGAAACAAACAAGCTATAACACAACACAACTAGGGGATATACCACCTAGAGCACCATGAGTTTCCCTAATCAAGTTCATACAATAACAATCACACAAACAAGATATAATTGGGCAAGAGATAAGGTTGTTTTCAGTTGATCAACCAACAAACCAAGGTGGCCTTCAAATGATAGAAAGGAGTCTTTGCTCAACTTTTACAACATGTGTGTTTTTAATCAATTCAAAGGCCCCAAATAATGAGCTATCTCTTGGCTTTTATACCAAGTGAAGGCCGGCCCCTTTGAACCTCATAAAGTACACTTAATTAAGACCAAAATACCCTAAGAAATGTTTCATAAAAAACATAAGGAAGCTTGTGCAAAATGCACTTGAAGATGACATAGCCGGCTAGAGGTCTATCCGGGTATGTCCAAGAGTTTGCTCTTTGTAGCTTGAATTGGTCCAGATATGACAAAGTGTTCTTCATGGAATTTGTAGAGGAGAGATACCTCTTTGACATGTCAAAAGAGTAGAGGCAATGGGCTTCATCTCCTGGTCCATATTGAGAGCTAAAATGGCTTGCATATCTTGATCTTTGGTCCTCTTAGCCATGGCTCTTGTGGTTGCCCTTTGGGGAGTTGGTGATAGGGATGCTCCTGCATCAGAAACTCTTTGCATAGTTAGTCATGGAGGATCAAACCCGAAGTGATCTTTCACACCACGGAGATCACGTGCTCTTCCGACTTATTTAACTAGGAGTTAACTACCTTTTATTTTCTTTTTATGTATTTTATAATGAAAAGGGACGAAAGCAAGATAATATGACAACATGACAAAACTAGAGATGAGATAATAAAATTCCAGTCTTAGTATTGATCCTAATGCATCCTAATCATAATTCACATGCTCAAGTCAAAGTCCTAAATTTGATCAATCATATCATCATCATACACAATTGTAATATCAATGTCTAAAGCATAGTAAAAAGATTCAAAATCAATGAACTATTATAAGAGTCCACAAAGCATCAAATAGGAGGAAAATATGATAACCGACTCTAAAAATTCTAAAAGACTCAAAATTTCAAAAATAACTCAAATAAAAAGTATATATGAGATAATTCCTCTCCCCACACTTAGAGTACACAGTGTTTATATTGTGAAATAAAGAACAAAGGTAAAAGGTATATGGAAGTGGAAAAATACCCCTTTTGACGGGTTGCCTCCCGGACAACGCCTTTGGTTAGAGTCTTAGGCTCGACTTCTTGCTCTTGATCACCCTGCACTAGGCCCCTCGAGTGCCAGCTCATCTTTCCTCATATAGTATTGCTTAATTCCTTTTCTCTTCCTAAACCCCTTGTCATACCAACCCTTCTTCTTCTCTATATAATGCCCCAGAAGTAGCGTAGTCAAGATCTCAATACATGTATAATAGGAGAAGGAGGGGGAAGCTTGTCTCCCTCAAAAGTCAGTATCGGCGGCCCATCGGCCGAACACACCTGTGTATCACCTACATCCCCACCGGGATCAACCACACTAATAGTAGAAACACAAGCTACATCCTCTATAGAATCCTATGTACTCTCAAAAATATCAAACCTCACAACATACCCATCAAACTCTAAAGATAACGACCCTCTCGCTAAATCCACTTTCTTGCCCGCAGTTCTCATAAAAGGTCCACCTAAAAGTATAGGTGTAGCTCTCCTATCATGATCCATATCTAGCACATAAAAATCTATAGGAAAAACTAACCTATCAACCATCACTAGTACATTCTCAACTACCCCCTAGGACGAACAATGGACCCATTAACTAATTGAATTATAATATTAGTTTCATTCAAAGGTCATAATCCTATATTCTTGCATAGAGAGTAGGGAATGACATTAACAACAACAACTAAATCAAGCATAGCCTTCTCAAATTAGTATCGCCGATATGACAAGGAATACTAACCATACGTGGATCACTGTACTTCATAGGCATACGCTTTTGGAAGATGGATGAGACTCTTGCACCTACCGCGACCTTGTGGTTTCCCTTCAGCTTCTATTTCCTCTTGACTGTGCATAACTCCTACAATTTCGCATTACGCAGAATGCTCATGATTAGCTTCAGTAGACGGATGTTCACCGCACAATTGTTGAATGTTTCGAACACCCTTATCGTTCTCCTTCTTCCTAGTATCTCTCAATGCCTTGGATAAGGGAGCTGGGGGTTTCAGCAAATCGAGTGGAGCACATTAATACTCTATGTAAGCTTGAAATCTCCTCTAGGATCATCTACCTCGTCCTCATCGTCGACCGGACTACCGTCCTCTATGTTCAGCGTCAGAGGCAGTTTGTTCTCATCGGAAGTAGGGAAGAGGTCGTGTGGAAGGGGCACGCGGTCGCACCGGTGTGAAATGGAACTGTCGCGCGGATCTGGGCATGGTCGCGCCAATGTTTTTCAAAAATCCTCCATAAATGCGCGGGCGCAGGGCTATAGGACACGGTTGCACCTTTCATCAAGATCAGTTGCGCGGTCGCACGGTATTGTGGCGTGGTGGCACCTATCAGCAGGTCCCCTGGCGCGGGCCGACGTTTCAAGGCAAGGTCGCGCCTCTGGCGAATTTTCAGTTTTGAGCTCTTCTTCCTCTGATGTCTCCAAGTTCCGACCACTCCTATCATTGCGCTGACATTCCTGACATTCTGGTTCACCACGGTCTGAGACGGTAACTAGTTTGATTGATTCTATACCAGAGCGTCTACCGTCTGCATTAATTGCCCATACTGTGTTTCTATGTTCTTTATACTCGCCTCTAAGTTGCGAGGCTCTTAGTCAAAACATTTACCAGGTCCTTTGTAGATGGTTCAAAACTGGGTTGCGGATCACAAGACCTCCACCACTATTGCTGCTCAGGTTGGGGGTAATATCTATACCTCAGGATGTAGTCATACCGTTGTTGATCATACTAAGGGCGTGGATTTCCATATCCCCCCAAAACATTAACCTTAGAAACTTCATTCTTTTGAAACCTAGCAACCAACACCTCGAGTTCAGCCATACCCTTAGCAACCTCCTTCCATCCTTCTTCCATATCTCCTGCAAGCTCAGTAGGTAAGCGAATTAGTAGCATGGAAGTCAATCAAACCAAAAGCACAATAAAAGAAGTTTTGACTCCCCGACAACGGCGCCAAATTTGACGAGCATCGTTATGCCTAGTCAAAATAATATTTCCTATCCAGCTACGCTACTAGTAAAGTGGCAAGAAAGGGTCGAATCCCACAAGGAGTCAGGTTTTCAATTCTTATGTAATTAATAAGATCAAATTAAAGTAACCAAAAAGGGAAAAATGATTAATTGCAACTGAACTAATAATTGATTGAAAAACAATAATGGGAAAGCACCTCGCTTAAGAAGTATCCACACAACAGAATGATTGAATTGATCATTGACTTCTAATTACTATTGGGTTCATCCTAATATTTATATTCTATAGTTGGTTTGATCCATGTTCTTATATAATTAATTGTCCAACTAGTCCTTATAACCCTTACATAACTACAACCCTAGAACTATCAAGATTTAATAATTAAGCAACAATGAACTCGGGAATAAATAGGTGTTCACAGTACCATTGAATCAAGGTCGATATTTAACACACAATCAACTCTCCCTACAATGACAATCCCAACTAGGTGTATTGATTTTCTATCTAACGAAAAGACTCTTTAACTCGGACAAGTCAAACATAGCAATATGAATAGATTTATTCTACCTAGATGATCAGGCCATACATGTAAATCACATTCAATAACCAATTAAGATAAAGAGAGATGAAACAACTAGAATATAATTAAGAACCAGGATAGAAGTCTTACAATCAAATCATCTGTTGGCTTCAACAAGTTGAACAAAGTAAATAGAACTACTCTTGCATAATTCTAAACAACGTAACACTAAGGAATGTGTAAACTGTGGATGATAGGGTGGAGGCAGAACACTCACCCTATTTATTAACCTAAACAATAGAAGACTAATTTTAAAAAGGCCTTAGCCTGAAGCGCCATCAAAAAGTAGGAAAAAACCCAAAGTGATATCGGTAGAAGAAGGGACTTACACCTTTCTCGGTCCAACACGGGCGCGGTCGCACCCATGTCGGTGCAGTTGCGTCTGGGTCAAACTTGCTAGTTTTCTTCGTGAACAGTGGCGCGGTCGCACCACCTAACGTGCGGTTGTGCTAGGGCCTCTGTAGTCTTGCGAGGTTGCGTCCTTGTGTGCGTGATCGTGTTTCGTCCCTTTGACAATCTTCTCTTCGTCTTCTCTTGAATGTCTATAATCCTTGTGAATAACACATTTACTCTGCGAGGTCCGGATTACAGTACTATGCTCCAAATCATTGTCAATTCACCTATAAATGATGCTAACGACCACTTGTTATGCTATACTAGATATTGCCCATCACGTTATCTCAGTAATCATGGATATTCAATTCCAAGTTTAAATTTGGTTTCACCCGAACCGAAATTTCAAAAAATGTGTTTCAAAAACCAACAAATTATTTGGTTTTGGTTCGAATTGGTTTGACTCTGTTTTGTTGGATCGAGATTCTCGAAGGATCTAAACCTAAGTACAATTTAGTCCTTTTAAGCGGAAACAAGAATCAGTTGAATCGACACAAGCTTTTCCATCTGTGAGAGTCGCGCCTCTGGCGAATTTTCAGTTTTGAGCTCTTCTTCCTCTGATGTCTCCAAGTTCCGACCACTCCTATCATTGCGCTGACATTCCTGACATTCTGGTTCACCACGGTCTGAGACGGTAACTAGTTTGATTGATTCTATACCAGAGCGTCTACCGTCTGCATTAATTGCCCATACTGTGTTTCTATGTTCTTTATACTCGCCTCTAAGTTGCGAGGCTCTTAGTCAAAACATTTACCAGGTCCTTTGTAGATGGTTCAAAACTGGGTTGCGTATCACAAGACCTCCACCACTATTGCTGCTCAGGTTGGGGGTAATATCTATACCTCAGGATGTAGTCATACCGTTGTTGATCATACTAAGGGCGTGGATTTCCATATCCCCCCAAAACATTAACCTTAGAAACTTCATTCTTTTGAAACCTAGCAACCAACACCTCGAGTTCAGCCATACCCTTAGCAACCTCCTTCCATCCTTCTTCCATATCTCCTGCAAGCTCAGTAGGTAAGCGAATTAGTAGCATGGAAGTCAATCAAACCAAAAGCACAATAAAAGAAGTTTTGACTCCCCGACAACGGCGCCAAATTTGACGAGCATCGTTATGCCTAGTCAAAATAATATTTCCTATCCAGCTACGCTACTAGTAAAGTGGCAAGAAAGGGTCGAATCCCACAAGGAGTCATGTTTTCAATTCTTATGTAATTAATAAGATCAAATTAAAGTAACCAAAAAGGGAAAAATGATTAATTGCAACTGAACTAATAATTGATTGAAAAACAATAATGGGAAAGCACCTCGCTTAAGAAGTATCCACACAACAGAATGATTGAATTGATCATTGACTTCTAATTACTATTGGGTTCATCCTAATATTTATATTCTATAGTTGGTCTGATCCATGTTCTTATATAATTAATTGTCCAACTAGTCCTTATAACCCTTACATAACTACAACCCTAGAACTATCAAGATTTAATAATTAAGCAACAATGAACTCGGGAATAAATAGGTGTTCACAGTACCATTGAATCAAGGTCGATATTTAACACACAATCAACTCTCCCTACAATGACAATCCCAACTAGGTGTATTGATTTTTTATATAACGAAAAGACTCTTTAACTCGGACAAGTCAAACATAGCAATATGAATAGATTTATTCTACCTAGATGATCAGGCCATACATGTAAATCACATTCAATAACCAATTAAGATAAAGAGAGATGAAATAACTAGAATATAATTAAGAACCAGGATAGAAGTCTTACAATCAAATCATCTGTTGGCTTCAACAAGTTGAACAAAGTAAATAGAACTACTCTTGCATAATTCTAAACAACGTAACACTAAGGAATGTGTAAACTGTGGATGATAGGGTGGAGGCAGAACACTCACCCTATTTATTAACCTAAACAATAGAAGACTAATTTAAAAAGGCCTTAGCCTGAAGCGCCATCAGAAAGTAGGAAAAAACCCAAAGTGATATCGGTAGAAGAAGGGACTTACACCTTTCTCGGTCCAACACGGGCGCGGTCGCACCCATATCGGTGCAGTTGCGTCTGGGTCAAACTTGCTAGTTTTCTTCGTGAACAGTGGCGCGGTCGCACCACCTAACGTGCGGTTGTGCTAGGGCCTCTGTAGTCTTGCGAGGTTGTGTCCTTGTGTGCGTGATCGTGTTTCGTCCCTTTGACAATCTTCTCTTCGTCTTCTCTTGAATGTCTATAATCCTTGTGAATAACACATTTACTCTGCGAGGTCCGGATTACAGTACTATGCTCCAAATCATTGTCAATTCACCTATAAATGATGCTAACGACCACTTGTTATGCTATACTAGATATCGCCCATCACGTTATCTCAGTAATCATGGATATTCAATTCCAAGTTTAAATTTGGTTTCACCCGAACCGAAATTTCAAAAAATGTGTTTCAAAAACCAACAAATTATTTGGTTTTGGTTCGAATTGGTTTGACTCTGTTTTGTTGGATCGAGATTCTCGAAGGATCTAAACCTAAGTACAATTTAGTCCTTTAAGCGGAAACAAGAATCAGTTGAATCGACATAAGCTTTTCCATCTGTGAGAACCTTCGATCTTGCGATCTAGGATAAAACTCACGATGATATTTTTTATTGCACTCGAACAGCTTACAATTGAGAATAGGACAACACTCTAACATTCAATGTTTTCCCTCTTTTTCTCCGAGAATTACAATATAATACACTCAGATCACACTTTAGCACCTGAATTATGACGAAAACAAAGAATGAGAAAGTAACTCCTTAATTTCTCAAATCCTATCTATATTTATAGTCGAGCTATCGACTAGGTTAACCAATTTGAGTCGGCCTTGACACGTAAGCGAGACCTCTACAATTTAGTTGTTCAGTAAGATTCACTTTCATGATCTAGCAACGGCTCTATCAACTTGTTGAACACGTGTACGATTGTAGCTTCTCTTGAAATACAACTTGCACTAATAAGCTCAACACGTGCTTATTTCTGGAACAGATTCAAGAATCACTATCTTGTTTTTACTCGTTACTCGCTTCGTTCATGAAGTCAATGTACGTGTTGTGATTTTGTTCCCTTTTCTCAGTTGCTTTTAGCCTTATGCTACTCGCTAGCTTTAAACAACCTAGCTTTTTAAACTAGACCATTATCTTTATTTCTATAAATATGCAATATATAGGGGAAAAGTATCTAGTGATAAAACTATGTAATGTAATAAAAAAGAATGAACTAAAGGCGTTAGATTAAAATAATCTAAAGGCTATGAAGATGCCACTGGCATCCACTTGCCACTTGCAATAAACTTGTCACACGCCGGGGCACCACCTCAGCCGCCACCGCACCCTGGCCGGAGCACCGCCGGACCTCGCCGGAGTGTCGCTCCGTCGGACCTCGTCAGAGTTTCTCTCCATCGGAGCACCGCCTGACCTCTCCTGGAGTGTCCCTCTGCCGGAGTGTCGCTCCGCTGGACCTCGTCGGAGTGTTGCTCCATCGGACCTTGCCGGAGCACCGCCTGACCTCTGTCGGATTGTCGCTCCGCCGGATCTCGCCAGAGCGTCGCTCAACCGGAGCTCGTCGGAGTGTCGCTCCACCTGACGTCTTCAGGAGTGTCGCTCCGCCGGACCTCGTCGGAACACTTAAGTACTTAAGTGCTCATCAATAAGTGCTTTAATGTTCATCATGATTTATATAAATGATCAATATATTTTTGATGAACAATATTTGATTTTTTTCAAGATATAACTATGTGTTCATCACATCATACTTTAATGTTTATCACTATGTGCTTAAATGTTCATCAAGATCTATATAAATGATCATTATCAGTGTACTAAAATGTTCATTTTATTTTTGATGAACAATACTTGATTTTTAACTAAAAGTTCATCACATCATACTTCAATGTTTATCACTAAGTGCTTAAATGTTCACGCAATATAATTAAATGTTCATTAACACTGTACTAAATGTTCATCAACGATGGTTATTATAGTGTACTCAATGTTCATTAGAATGTTATTCTTAAAAGTATTTTTCTTTAATCATAATATTCATCACAATATACTTAAATGCTTGTTAACATATACTTAAACGTTCATTAAAATGATTCTAAATGTTCACCTGGACGTATTGAACTGAGAATATACTTAATCATCACTAGCCCGCCACTGGACCACCACCTTAGCCCTCCATCGGACCACCGCATGACTCCGCCGGAATGTCGCTGGAGCATGTCGGAGTTTCACCGGAGCCCGCCGGACGGCCTCCTGACTGTGTTGAGTGTCGTCAGACTCCGCTGGACAGTCGCTGTACCGCCACCGACTCCGCTGGAATGTCGTTGAACCGCTGCCTGACTCCGCCGGACCGTCGCCGGACCTCACCGGAGTGTCGCTCCGCTGAACCTCGCAAGAGTGTTGCTCCGCCAGAGTGTCGTCGGACCGCGGCCTGACTCCGCCGGACCGCCGACTGACTCCGCCGGACCGCCGACTGACTCAAACGGAGTGTCGCTCCGCCGGTACTCGCCGGAGTGTCGCTCCGCCGGACCTTGCCGGAGTGTCAATCAGTTGGAGTGTCGCTCTATTGGAGTGTCGCTCCCATCGGAGTGTCGCTCCGCCAGAGGTGTAGTGTTGAACACCCTTGCATCAAGTTAAATCATATCCATTCAAAATGAATGGTAATAATTTATTCTTATTTATTTTTCTAAGGAGTTTCATTAGTAGATTCAAAGCTATATATAAAACTCAATAAAATACTCCCTCCGTCCCTTTTTATTCTTCCCATTTCTTTTCTATTCACTATTCACATCTTGATAGAATCTTCTCGATTTCTCTCCTCGATGTATGTGGAAAAATATAGTCATGTTTGATCTTGTTTTATTCGTCTCGACGAGTACTTTAACAAGATATAAATTTTATTAATTTTATTAATTTTATTTTGGAAATATTTACCGTAGAAAACACGTCTCGATAAACGGGCCGGGAATAAAGGAGAAGAATAAAAGGGGACGGAGGGAGTAATTAAATAGCTACTTTATTTTCTTTGAAATAGAAAAACTAATTAAGTCCAATCACCCTTAATTAACATGTTTGTTTAAAGAAAGTTCGTATGCACGTGCTCGGTGCCTCGGTCTTAAGTGAAATTTCTGGAACATGATTGATAATGTTGAATGTGTAATTCATTTATTTTGCAAGATTATATACAACCGCTCTCCGTACATATTCTTCTATTTCCTCTGTTTTTTCATTCTGTTTGCATTCTTTCCGCCGGTGGCGTTGCCGGCCGGTGGGTCTCTTCCCCCTGGTGCTTGCCGCTGATGGAGACAACTATGGGTGTAGCGCTGCGATTAGTGTTGATGCGTCGATTTTATCGGTGCCCCATTACTCTGCTCCGGTTATGGAGCCCAACCTGATTACGGAGCCTGAGCCTGTTCAGTCGGCGAATGTGATGGCTCCTGTAGGGGCTGAGACGGGGATCCTTGGGGCGCTCGAGGTCGGGCCATCGTTTGTGTCCCCCGCGATTCCGGCTGTGAGGTCCTGGAGGGAGGTTTGCTTGGGTGAAGCGACTTGGATCGGTTCACCATTAGCCCTGAGTTCGTCGGAAAAGTGATTGTTGGGTTCAAGGAGGGTGATTCTCGCACGCATGTAATCTACCCTGATATTGAAACCCTTGGGCACCAAAATTTTGTATGACCATCTTGCCAAGAGAATCAAGGACTGTCTGAGGATTTTTGGAAAGTTTGAGCTAAGTGATCTTCCTGAGGAGGTTTTTATGCTGAAACTGAGTAATATGGAAGATTATGAGAGAATTTTATCTGAGGGTCCTTGGAGAATATTTGGTGAGGGTCCGTAATCTCCCAATCCTTTTCTATGTGGAATCTACTCTTATGCATATTGCTTCAGGGATTGGAGATCCGTGGAAAGTTGACATGAAAACTCTATGTGCTGAGCGGGACCGTTTTGCCAGATTTTGTGTGCTTGTTGATTTGTCCTGCCCTTGCCAGAATCTATTATTGTTGAATCTGAGAATTATACACTGGAATTCGAACACTTAGCCTCTATTTGTCACAACTGCGGAATATTTGGGCATTTTAGTGCTCAATGTCCATTGATGAAGGTGGATTCACAGAGTAAGAATGATGTGGACAAACGCAATGCAAAGGAGGGACCGGAATCTGCTTCCGATGAGGCGAGTCGTCAGAACTCTGACCAGGAAGAGGGGTGGGTGAGACAGCGCTCTAGGAAATGGGTTCCGAAGTTGAATTCGACATCAGTGATGCAGCAGGACGATGCCGGAGGTAGTCCGTCGACGGCTGAGCTTGATATTCCAGTCACTGGGGGCCGGTTCAAAGCTCTCGGAACTATGGATGAGGGGGCCGTTGGAGGTGAGGGGGACCCAGTGGTGGTCTCGAGGAACCAGGGTGACGTGTCAGAAAAGGGAGCTAGCTCGGTGCTGCAGGTGGCGCCTAATAGGGAAGTGGAGGATTGCGCAGAGAAAGGGGCAGACGTGGGTCAGAACATAGTGGAGGAGGAAAATGGACGTTTGGATGGTGCAGATCATAGGGACACGTGTTGTGTGCTGAGTGGGGCAGACAATTTTGTTGATGAAGGTTTGGCAGCTTGTACATAATCTGGAGAAATTAGCCCAATTGTTTCCGCCACGAATTTGGGTTGTAGTAAGGAGATGCCCGTCTTGGATTTCCTCCCAAGTTTTAACGGGCCGTGTTTGGATGGGGTTAGTGTTGAAACTGTCGGTCCAATCACTAAATCAATGAGAGCTGGCCCAAATTCTAGTGAAGCAGTTCAGATTGATTTAAGCCATGATGTTGATGTTGGGCTTAACACTACTTCTGGGCATGGGCTAAAAAAGAAATCTTCGTTGAGCAAGAACCAGAAGAGGAAAACTGCAAGGTGTAATAAATTGGCTAAGGCGGGTCCTCAGCGCTTGTGTCTGGGGATGCTAAGAAAGTCTAAGGGTTTTTTTTGTGGTTTTCTATCCCATTAGTTTCCAAATGGTAAAGTCTATTTTGTGGAATTGTGGCGGGCCGGTAAGGTCGGTTTTCCAAAGAATGTGAATTATTTCATCCGAAAATTTAAGCTTGATGTGATCGCTATATTTGAAACTCAGATTTTCGGGTGCTCATGCGGCGAGAGTGTGCAATAAGATTTGTTTGAATGATTTTTTTATTGTGGATTCTTTAGGAAGATCGGGGGGCCTTTTCATTCTTTGGAACCCCACTTCGGTTTCGGTTCAGATTTTAAGTCATGAGAGACGTATTGTGCGGGCCTTAATTACAAAGGACGGTGTGGGGATGTAATTTATTTTTGCAT
The DNA here is from genome assembly GCF_046119375.1 of Phyllobates terribilis. Lineage (NCBI taxonomy): Eukaryota > Metazoa > Chordata > Amphibia > Anura > Dendrobatidae > Phyllobates > Phyllobates terribilis. The sequence goes on from NW_027369401.1 coordinate 13,510, forward strand.
ACACGCCGGCTAATCCCAATGGACGTAGAAGCTTTTGGCGTTCCATGGATAGGGAGATCAACCTCTCTTAGGGTCCGTGCTTCGTTGGTGGTGACTTCAATTGCATTCTTAGGGTGGATGAGCGTAGAGGTGGTTCGGGTGAGCTCCATGAGGACTCCGATTCTTTCCAAAGTTTGGTCAATAATCATGGTCTCATCGATTTGGGCTTTTCTGGTAACGCCTTCACTTGTTCTAGGGGTGGCACCGTGAGCTAGTTTGTTGAGAAGCGTCTCGACCTCAAATTGAGATCCGTTTCTTCATTGGCCAAATGCGAATATCTGTCATCTCCCTACGTTGGGTTCTGGTCATTCTCCTCTCCTTCTTCATCTTACTCCGGCCATGCGGTCAAGGCCCTCTCGGCGGCCCTTTTGTCTTGAGGCGGCGTGGCTTACCCACCTCGATTTTCTCCCTTTCCTCTAGAGGGGTGTGGTCTAGAGACAAGCCCGCTAATTTGGCATTGAGGGAGTTGCGTTTTGCGATTCTTGGTTGGAATCGTAAAACTTTGGGAATCTTGGTGCTAGGAAACATGTTGTCATGGAGGAGATTGCTCGGGTTCAAGACGTTATTGCTATGGATGCTTCCGATTCTAGCCTTTGGCTTGAGAATAAGCTTCAAAAAGAATTGACCTTGATTCATCTTTAAGAGGAAATCATGTGGAAGCAAAAGTCTAGGGAGGATTGGCTTCGGGACGGAGACCGTAACACGTCTTTTTTCCATCGTTCCACTCTTATCCGGCGTCGTGGGAACAAGGTGAGAACTCTCAAAGATGATGCGGGGCATTGGATCTCGGATCCGGAGGATCTTGAAACCCTTGTTGTGGGTTTTTTCGTAAGCTTTATTCAATCCGGCCCTGCGAGCTTTTTCCTATCTCGACTCTGTATGGTTGTTTTCCGGTGCTGAGTAGCTCCACTTGGGACGCTCTTGATAAAGAATTTAGTGATGATGAGACCTTAGTAGCGGTAAAAAAGATGGGGGGGGGGGGCTTAAGGCTCCGGGGCCCGATGGTTTCCAACCCATTTTCTATCATCGGTGTTGGGAGACGGTGGGTAGCTCGGTGATCACGGTCGTCCGTGCTTTCCTCAGCAGCTCCTCGCTACCGGATTCTCTCAATTAGGGCTGCACAACTAGACCGAAGGACCGCAAAACCGGACCGGACCGAAATGACCGGACCGGACCGAAGGAATTTCGGTCCGGTCCCTGGTCCTAGTAATTCTAAAATTCCGGTTCCCGGTCCGGTCCAAACCCGGATAGACCGAATGGACCGAAATAGTTTAAAATAAAACTTGTCTCTAGAATTTTAAAGCATTACAAGCCAATAGTCTTTGCCAAATCAAATGTCAAACTACACATAAAAGGTAAAAAAAGAAGAAGTAAAAAACATTAATTTCTAAGAAGTAAAAAAACATTAATTAAAAAGTTGTTTTACACTTCTACAATCACTTAACATGTTTTTATAGAAATATAGTTAATTAAGTTCTATAATTCGACACCACTAAGCACACTGACATATACATAAAACATCAAAATTTGTTGTACAATAGTATGGAAGTTATTTACAAGCAACAAAAGGAAGTGATTTAATATTTTTAGAAATTTCCGGTCCAACCGGTCTTTGGACCGGACCGGACCGGACCGATTCATTCCGGTCCGGTCCGGTCCCCGGTCCGTAGTAATGAAAAATCGCGGTCCACCGGACCGGACAGGACCGAAATTTTCGGTCCGGTCCGGTCCGGTCTATTTGTGCAGCCCTACTCTCAATGATACTCTCATTTCCCTCATTCCAAAGACGAGTAATCCCGATAAGATCTCTCTCTTTCGCCCTATTAGTCTTTGCAATGTTCTTTACAAGATTATTACCAAAATGCTTACTAACCGATTGCAAAGCTTATTGTCCAGGTTGATTGGCCCGACCCAAGGTAGCTTCTTACCAGGTAGATTGATTACCGACAATATTGTGCTCGCTCAAGAATGTATCCACTCTATGAGAAATATGAAAGGTAAGAAGGGTTGGATTATGCTCAAGGTGGATCTTGAGAAGGCGTATGATAGGCTTCGGTGGGATTTCTTGGTTGACTCCTTGATTGATGCGGATTTTCCTAATCGTTGGGTGGAGTAGATTAATGAATGTATTTCTTCCCCCGTCGTTGAATGTTATTTGGAATGGGGAGAAAACCGGTGTCATCAAGCCTACTAGAGGGATTAGACAAGGGGATTCGATCTCGCCGTACCTTTTTGTGCTTTGTATCGAGAGGTTGAGTCATATCATTAATTTAGCCGTCAAGGGAGGTAGTTGGAGACTGGTGCATGCTTCTAGAGGTGGCGCCCGATCTCTCATATTCTTTTTGCGGATGAAATCCTCCTTGGTGAAGCCTTCATTGATCAAGTCCGGGTTATGCTACAATGCCTCGATAGATTTTGTTGTTCTTCGGGGCAACAGGTCAATAAGAGAAAATACCGTCTTTTCCTCTCCCCTAATGTGGATGAGGAGTTTGGAGCTTTACTCGGTAGGGAAGCGGGATCGCGGTTACAAAGGATTTGGGTGTGTATCTTGGTATTCCTCTTCTCCACAAGCAAGTGACGTGTTCTACCTTTGAGCCTCTTCTCGATAGAATCAATAGTCGCCTGGGCGGGTGGAGGGGGAAACACCTTAGTTTTGCCGGTCGAGTTACGTTGGCTCGCTTGGTCCTTTCCTCTATCCCCGTGTACTCTATGGCCACCCTTACTCTTCCCTTTAGAGTGTGTGATAAAATTGACCAAGCAACTCGCTCCTTTATTTATGGTAGTTGGGATGGGGCTAGAAAGATTCACTTGGTGAGTGGCGATGATATGTCTGAACCCCGTGATTGTGGTGGTCTTGATATTAAAAAGATGAAGGAGTTCAATTGCGCTCTCAATGGAAAACTTGCTTGGTGCTTTGAGCATGACTCGGGTAAGCCTTGGGTGGAAGTTTTACGGGTTAGACGTCATGGTAATGGTAGAAGTGCACACTCCTATATTTGGGGCTCCATTCGTCGTGATTTGGATTTGGTCGTTAAACCGGGTAGTAAGTGGATTCTTGGTAATGGGCGGGATATTGATTTTTGGGATGACATTTGGTTGGGCAAGGAGAAACTGAGTTCTCTGACTTCTGGGGCCATTCCTCAGTCTCAGCTGGGCCTGACGGTAGCGGACTTCTGGAGCCCAAATGGTGGGTGGGACTGGGTTGCTATTGCTGATCTTCTGCCGCTGGACACATGCATGCAACTGCGCAGTTTTTTGTCAACACAACACCGGAGGATAGCGACAGAATCTCCTTGATGTACTCGGGTGATGGGAATTTTAGTGTTGCGGGGGCCTATCAATTGCTTTCTTCTCCTGACGTTGAGGTTAATTCCGATCGGGCCTTTTTTAAGGGGTTCTGGAAGCTGCAGTGTATCGAAGGGCTAGATATTTTGCGTGGTTGGGTTTTAGAGGTGTTGTCCTTTCTAACGCTGAGCGGTTCCGACGCCACATTTCTAGTTGTGATAAATGCCCGCTTTGCCCGTTGGAGTCGGAAACCCTTCTTCATATTTTTCGGGATTGTTCACGGAGTCGTTCTATTTGGGACAAACTTAACCCTCCCGTGGATCGGTATGACTTCTTCCATTTCAATTTTGCACAATGGATTAGAACTAACCTTTTGCAAGTTACCGAGGAGCAAAAAGAATGGGCGGGTACCTTCGCTACGACCATTTGGCAAATGTGGAAATGGAGGAACGGGATAGTTTTTCGTGGGGAAGACTTCAAGGGTGACAAAGCGAGGGCGATTGCGAGGAGGAGTGAAGAGTACCGACAGACGTTAGGCACCGGCGTGCAGGCTACAACTAGGAGACAGGAGGAGGTGCTCATCTCGTGGAGCAAGCCGCGGAGCGGATGGGTGAAGATCAACACGGACGGCTCGGTTAAAGATGATCGTGCTTTCGCTGGGGGTGTCATCCGTGATGCGAATGGGGATTGGCTTGGAGGTTTTGTACACATCATAGGTTCTTGCTCCGTGCCTACTGCAGAGCTATGGGATGTCATTACCGGCCTTAGATTAGCTTGGTCGAAGGGGTACGAGAGGGTTTTGTTGGAAACAGATCCGACTTTGGTCAATCTGCTTCTAGGGAAACCCGTGGACCGTTGTAACCCCCTCTCTAGTCTTGTGTCGTTGGCACAAGGCTTTATTTGTAGGAACTGGCTACATGTGGCTAGAGAAGCCAATGCAGTCGCTGACTCGTTGGCTTCCCTAGCCCGGGATTTCTATTTAGGTGTTACGTTTTTGGACTCGCCACCCTTCGAGATGGATAAATTGTTGATTGAGGGTTCTAGGAAACGGGCTACACCCCATCTTATTTTGTTATAGCCCACTATTATTTTATTTTTCAATAAATTAATAGAGATTGCCACCTCTCTTTCAACCAATTTTTTTTTTTTTACGTCTTAACTACACAATTGCATTACCAGTTTACCTGACAGCATGCTACCTACATGATATATATGTGGTGGTACGGGTACCGGCGGTGATGGTGTTACGGTCATGGTTAGCACGAATATGTGACGCTGTCATTTTATCAGCCAAGATGACATTTGTTCTCCCGGTGGACAAAATCATTGTCAGGGAATAATATCCACTCTAATTATCTTGACAGCCAATATATGACTGACAAAGACCCTTCCGAATACTACAGCTCCTTCTGTTAGGCCCAGAGCTTAGTTAATTAAGCGCTGATTTCGTTTCTATTTATGGGAAAAGGTTTATCAATTGAATTGTTTTAACGCCGGGTGAACTGTGCTGGCGCCGTTGCCGGAATTAGCGGCGTGAAGTTAGGCCCTTTGACCCCACATTCCGCTGTGTAAAGGAAATTAAACGGTTGGATTGTGGGACCCTTGCCTAGCTGGCAATCCTTTTCTGACAGTCTGTTCACTCCTGTCTCTTCCAACGGTCAAATTTCTCTGACTCGCATATAAATCCAATCCCCTGTTCTTCGTCTTCTCCTCACCAACGTCTCTCTGTACTCTGATAATTACAAAAAAAAAAACAGAGAAAAAAAAAGAAAATACAAAATAGAGTCGTCCATGGCAGCGGAAACCAACGCCCCTGCCGGTCCTGAGGTGGAGACGCTAGTCTCCGACAAGGTTGACGTCGCCCCGCCTTCAGCCACCAAACTCGCCGATAAGCCTGCACCGGCGCCGGCTCCCGAAGCCCAAGAGGTTATCTCCGGACAACCCTCTTTCAAGGAAGAAACTTACATCGTCAACGAGCTACCGGAGATCCAGAAGAAGGCTCTTGATGAGCTCAAGAAGCTCATCCAAGACGCCCTTAACAGCCATGAGTTCACCGCTCCTCCTCCAAAGGAAGAGGAGAAGAAGCTGACGGAAGAAGTTCCGGCGTCGGAAATACCCGCCGCCGAGGAGAAGATTGTAGAAGAGGAGAAGAAAACAGAGGAAGCACCAGCAATCGCCTTCCTCGAGGAGAAGCTTGTAGAAGAGAAGAAAACAGAGGAAGCTCCGGCGTCAGACACAGCATTCGTCGTCGTCGTTTCCGCCGAGGAGAAGCTTGTAGAAGAGGTGAAGAAAACAGAGGAAGCTCCGGCACCTGAAAAGATTGAAGAAAAGGCAGAGAAGCAGGAGCCAGCATCGGAAGAGCCCGCCACCGTCGTTCCGCCGGAAGATGTGTTTCTCTGGGGAATTCCGATCCTAGGTGACGAGAGGAGTGACGTCATCCTCCTCAAGTTCCTCCGAGCAAGGGACTTCAAGGTGAAGGAAACTCTCGCCATGATTAAGAAGTGCGTGAGGTGGAGGAAGGAATTCGGCGTGGATTCGCTGGTGGAAGAGGATCTCGGAGACGATTATAACAAAGCTGTGTTCGTCCACGGTTCCGACAAGGAAGGCAGGCCGGTGATCTACAACGTCTTCTCCGAGTTCAACAACAAAGAGTTGTACCAGCTGGCGTTCTCCGATACCGAGAAACAGAGCAAGCTTCTAAAATGGCTGGTTCAGTTCATGGAGAGAACTGTTAGGAAGATGGAATTCAACCCCGACGGAATTAACTCATTCGTCCTCGTCAACGATCTCAAGAACTCACCTGGATACGGAAAGAGAGAGTTTTACAAGATCATTAACAGGTTCTTCGTTCTTCTTCAGGATAACTATCCTGAATTCGTCGCTAAACAGGTAGCTTCAATTTCCATTTCATACTCTGTTTTTATCTAGGGTTTCAACCTTTTCTGATGTGATTTGAATTGGAAACCAGGTGTGCTTGAATGTTTCATGGTGGTACTTGGCATACAGCTGGGTTTACGTCTCTGTTTTCACTCCAAGAAGCAAGAGCAAGTTTGTGTTTTCAAGCTCATCAAAGGCAGCTGATACCCTTTTCAGGTCAGTCAATTTTAAGCTAATCAAGTCAATTTAAACTCCAAATTATATACTTATATTCCCCAAAATTTACAGCTATGTGGCACCAGAGCAAGTTCCAGTGCAATATGGAGGGCACAGCAGAGTTGGTGAGCTTGAGTTCACAACAGATGATTCTGTGACTGAAGTCACCATTAAACCTTCTTCAAAGCACACTGTGGAGTTCCAATTCAAAGAGGTTGGTTGTGTGTTTCTGTGGGAGCTAAGAGTGGTGGGATGGGAGTGCAATTATGAAGCTCAGTTTGTACCAGATGAAGGCTACACAGTGTTGGTGTCAAAGACGAAGAAGATGAGCTCAACTGATGAGCCTATAATTTGTGACAGCTTCAAGATTGGGGAGTCTGGTAAATTGATTCTCACCATTGATAATCATTCATCCAAGAAGAAGAAGCTCCTCTATAGGTCCAAGATCAAGGCCTCTCAAGAATCACAATGAGCACAGATGATGAACATGAATTGAACTATATATTTTTCCTGATTTCTTATAGCAGTTGGTAAAAGTGGCTGGATTTTGATTTACATTTGTTTTGTATTGAGGGTATTCATTTGTTCTTTTGATCTTTGTTTGGATGATTGGTGAGGAAATTTTTTGGACTTATTTTTATGGTTGATGGTAATCATATATTATTCTTTATTTGTGTAAGTTTGGTGACTGGTGTCCTGTGAAGACGATAAATATGATTGTCCACTATTCTATCTGATATATTTCTAAACGCCTAAAACGCCATTTGTTACAAGTTTTCTGAAATTACTTTTATATAGGATATCCTTATTTCTGAAATGTAAAGAGAAAAAATTTTCACTTTTGTGAATTGCGATATATTGCGACTTATTTTGGAACGTATTTGTCTTCACGGTACAAGGGTGGGTCGAAATATCATTGACGAAGTCGTAAGTTACGAAATCAACCACCTCAATAAATAAATAATAACATGAGTTCATCTAATAATAAATTGTAAGTTCCAAATATCCTTAACGAAAAGAGTCACGGTCATCTTATAGTAAATTGGAAGTCACGAAACCACCTCAAAAAATAAACAATTACATATTTATTTTCTTTATATTTATGTTTCTTCAAAATTATACGCGGGGACTAAAGTTATATTGCAACATATACTTTTATGATTTTGTATCACCTTTGAAACCGTCCACTACGATAATATGGGGTGAACTTCTCCTTGAAAATGGACTCCTTTATTAATCATGTATAAAAAAACAAAACAATGACATTAACAACTGCACCAAATTACAACTTCATGACAATTTAGTCCATATATCATAGGGAATTAACAAAGCAAGCAACTCATAGTATTTCGACCCAAAAGCATTCAATTTAGTATCCCACCCAATAAAACCCAAGCTCATCACCCGGATCCAGCCACGGTTGGGCCACCATTTCTGCCCATCTCAAAAAGTAAGTGTAGTCATCGCCTACCTTTTGCAAGTAGGTATTCGAACCCGAATACAGTTTCGAGTGTTCTCTGTCGGTGTAATTCCACATAGCCACCAACGCCCTTCCCGACCCGAGAGCAGAGCAACTGGGCTTACCAAGTCAATAGGCCAGTACCTAAAGATATGGTTAAATGTGTCCCACATCGAATATGTTAGTCTGTTATGATCTTCTTGATCACCCATCGATCATCTACTTGACCCACATTTTTTTATCATGTCTCTCAGCTCGATCACGTTTCGAGTCGGTTCATGGCTTGTTTCATAATTTAGAGTGATCTTCTTCGGATTTGCAGTGATGTACCCAACAATATCTTGGTGGATTTTTTTCTCGTTACGTTTCTGAACAATCTTAATTGGGTTTATATATAGGATTTGATTTAAGGCATGGGCTTGAATATTTGTGCTTGCATTAATTTTCCATCTTTGATGAGTTATTATTATTATTATTATTATTATTATTATTATTATTATTATTACTATTATTATTTAGCATTTATTACGTATCTCAATCAATAAATTTCCTTGATTACAATGGGGATTTTTTCCCTTTAACAGATTTCGGTTAGATATCTCAGTTTGAAGAGATAAATTTCCTTGTAAAGAAAAAGAAAAAACTTCCGCTAAATAGTGTTACCGGACTTTAGGGTTTCGTATGGCCTAAGCAAGGCTTTTGAGCCGCCCTTCCCGGGCACGAGTGATATCGCCGACTCTTATTGGTGTTTAGGGCGATGAAGAGGAAGGTTGGGCGTGGGGTGGCCGTGCACCGGCGAACAGGGGGAATTTGGTGTTGCAAAACTTGTTCTTGGTGTGATCTCGGAGAATGGTGATGGTGAGACCCCACCTCCTGTAGAGGCTTCGCAGTCGAGAACGGACCAGATGGGGACTTAGAAGGATGATCCGGCTCCAACTTTGATTGCGCAAGTCCCCTTGGGAGTGCTTGGTGGTTTAGGACCCGATTGTGAGGTTGCATCGAAGACTCTTGGTGATAGTTTCGTGAATTGTGGAGATGTGAATTTGGGAGAGGAATCTATTGGAGGCTTCGCAGGGATAGAGACAAGAATTGTCAATTTGTCTGTTCAGTTTGTTACAGAGTCCACATCTCGTGCTAGAAAGATTGGTAATTCTAATTCTTTGATGACTCTAGATTTTGTTCCAAACCTTGATAGGACTGGAAGGCTACTAGTTGTTGGGTGGTTGTGAGGAAGATGATTTATTTTAATGGTTTGTGCCGATTTGTTCAGGAGAATTGGGAAGTTGAGAAGCCTAGAATTCTGTTGAAGGACAATGGAGTTTGGGTGGTGAAATTTCAAAGTATTGAAGATAAGTTGAAGGCTCTGGTGAAAGAAATCTGGTTACTATCTAGTAATAAGCCTCTGGTACTCAAAGATTAGACTCCGAGTATGGCGATGGATTGGTTTAGCTTCCAGGAGTTGCAAGTATGGGTGACCCTACCAAACCCGGACCCTCTTATTCAATCACCTCATATGTTAGGTAAAGTTGGTAGTATGATTAGAAAGCCTCTTTGCCTTCATCCTTTTACCGGTACTTTTGAGAGGATTTCTTTCGCTCGTGTGTTGATTGATGTGAATTTGCATGAGACAAAACACAAGGCAGTTCACTTGGAGGGATATGATGGACACAAATTTGAGCCGTTAGTTGAGTGGGTTGGTTACATGACATTTGCTTCAAGTGTAGCGTTTTTGTCCATCATTGTAGTAGATGCAAGCACAAGTTAAATGATGAGAAAAGAAGCACCAATATCAGACGAGGGATTCCAAAAAATGGGTATCTAAGAATGTCGGAAGTGTACTTGTAGATGATGGGAAGGAATCAGAAGGTGTTATTCATAACCCCAAGACAGTTTCTAGTGGTACTGATGTTGTTGATGAAGTTAAGAAATTCTGGGTGGATATGGTTAGAAAGGACAATGGACATGGACTGAGTGATAACCTATGTCAAAATGAGAGTAGTGGGAGGGTCTTATCTCTGGATGATCAATTTTTTTCCCTACATCAACAATCAAAAGTTAGTAGCAGGCATCTTAAAGTTTCCCATGGATAGAATGCATATTAGAGCCTGGAATGTGAGGGGTGTAATGCTCCTCGCAAAATAAAGATGGTTAATAATAGAGTTGATTTGAATATGTTGAGTTTATTTTCTGTACATGAGACTAAGATTGATAGTAATAAAAAGGACTATGATGCTAAAGATCTTCTTCCTTCTTGGCATTTTGTTACTAGTAGTGGCAATAATGGTAGAGGTCGTCTTTGGGTTGATTGGGATCCTACACGGGTCAAGTTGGTGGAGTCTATATTTGAGAGGCAGGTTATCCATTTTAGAGTCTGCCTTAATGAGAGTGAGATTGTGTGGATTTTCGTTATCTATGCTTTTAGTTCTACTAGTGTAAGGTCTTCTCTTTGGGATCAACTTCGTGTCTTTTGTGGATCTATTTCAGAGTCTTGGGCTTGGCTTGGTGACTTTAATTGCATAATGGATATTGATGAAAAATTATCTGAGCATATTGCGAGTGGTATGGATCTGATTGAGCTGCATCAGATTAATGATGATTGTAACATGGGGAACGTTAATACTTCAGGTTCTTTCTTTACTTGGGATAATCAAAGGCTTGGTAGTGATAAAGTCGCAAGTAAAATTGATAGTATAATGGTGAGTTCTCAGTGGAGGGATGTTTTTGTGGAAACAACAACTAAATTTGGTTTTCCTAATCAATCAGACCATTTTCCTGGTATCTTGAGTGTATCCTCTTATGTTGCTTTTAGGAGCATTCCTTTTAGGTTTAAGAATTGGTGGGCGCTAGAAAATGATTTTAAGAATCTGGTGGAAGGGTATGGCAACAAAAAATTTCAGCTTGTATCTAAGTTGAAGAAGGTAAAAGTTGCTATAAAATCCTGGGCTAATTCCAAGAGAGCTGATTTTAATATTCAGGTTCTGAATGGTGAGAAGGAGATGGAGCTGAGATTTGAGGAGCTTCAGGCTTATTATTTGTGTGTTAGTAAACAGATCGATCTGAAAATTAACAGGAAGAAGTTGTGGGCAGTTAGGAGAAGGAGGGATTCCCTTCTTGAACAAAAAGCTAAAATAAGGTGGTTAAAATTAGGTGAGGAAAATTCTTCTCTGTTTTTTAGCAGTCCCTAAATTTTATCACTGGTCTTGGACATTCTAATGGTGTCTTGTATGAGGATTTTGAGAGAGTGGGCCATATTATGGTGGAGTTTTACAAAGACTTATTTGGTAGGCTTGGAGATGTTGAGGAGTTTGATGTTACTAACTTTGGAGGTGATACTACCGATGCTGCAATTGGCCTTGTATGTTGCAACTTCCTAATGCCAAGAATATCAAAGATGATATGTTCAACATTCGTATTAATCGCTCTCTTGGGCATGGTGGATTCAATAGCAGGTTCTTCAAATCCTGTTCGAGAATTGTTGGGCAGGATGTCTGGAATGCTGTTACAGATTTTTTCTAAGGGTTATCTTTTGCGATAGCTGAACTGCAATTTTTTCATGGTTATTCCTAAGATCAGTAGACCTAAGTCTTTCAAGGATCTTAGACCTATCTCATGCTGAAACCTGGTGTTGAAGGTGATATCTAAATTGCTTTTTGACAGAATCAAAACTCACTTAGATGGTCTCATTTCTGATGGACAAGGTGCTTTTATCCCCGTGAGGAACCTTGTGCATAATTCTGTGGTTGCTCAGGATCTTATAGCTAGCTATACTCATAAGTGGATTTCACCTCGATGCATGGTTAAGGTGGATATCATAAAAGCGTATGATTGTGTTAGTTGGAGTTTCCTAAGAAACGTGCCCTCTGTTCAGAATTTTCCCCTTCTTCATATCTCTTGGATTATGGAGTGTGTTCAAACCACAAAGTTTTCTATCCTTCTCAATGATGAGTCTAATGGGGTTTTCCTTGGTAAGAGGGGTTTGAGGCAGGGAGATACTATATCTCCTTATCTTTTCACTGTGGTTATGGAAATGCTTAGTCCTAGACTGAAGCATGCTGCTAAGAGGGTTGTTTTAAGTTCCACCCAAAATGTAAGAAAGCTGGTATTGTTGATCTCTTTTGCTGATGATCTCTTAATTTTTTGCAAGGATAAAAAAGGTTCAATTTCTATTGTTAAGAAGAATCTAGAGCAATTTGACAGAGAGTCTGGATTAGTTGTCAATGTGGCCAAGAGTGATGTGTACTTTGGAGGAATATCTGTTGAGGAGGAGACTGAGCTTCAGAATATCTTGTAGTACATGAGAGAAGCCTTTCCCATCTCTTATCTTGGGCTCCCTCTTCATACCAGGAAATGTAATATTGCGGAGTTTGTTGGATTCATTAGTAAAGTAACATCCCAAATTCAGAGTTGGACTTGTAGGACATTGTCTTTTATTGGTAGATGCCAATTAATTCGATCTGTGAATTGGTGGATTTATTTCTTTCTGGGCACCTGCTATTTTTCTTCCTAAAGAGGTTGTAAATAGAATTACATCTGTTTGTAGAAGCTTTCTTTAGGCAGGCGACCTTGGAAGTAAGAAGTGCACGGTTGCCTAGGAAACTGTCACAAAACCCATGGAGGAGAATGGACTCAGTTTCAAGGAAGCTTTATCTTGGAATAAAGCGTTGATCAGTAAACCTGTGTATGATATTGATGTTGTTAAGATGAATCTCTGGACAAGGTACGCTATGAAAGTGCTCCTCCTTCGAGGGGGTAATAGTTGGAATAGAGAGCCTGAAGAATCTTGGGTTTGGAGGGTTGTGCTTAAAGTTAAGAGGAGACCAGAGGCTTCATTCGATCTGAAAATGATACTCTCTGGGTGTGAAGAGTAATGACAACGTGTTTTGTGCCAAGGTATATTCTAGCATCAAAGTAAGAGGAAGTAGGGTGATATGAGTTAATTACATTTGGAAGGGCGGGCTTCCAAGAAGTGGTGCTTTGTTAATTGGATTGCTATTCAAGGCAAATTCACTACTAGGGACAAGCTTTTGTGTTGGAATGTAACTAAGGAGGATACTTGTGTTTTATGTAGGAATCACAGTTAGAGCGATGTTCATTTGTGGTGGGAGTGTGGATTTTCTAATGTTGTGCTCAAGAGAGTCCTTGACTGGATGCACATCAGGTTCACATCCTCGTCCAAGATACATTGGTTTGAGTTTTTGACAGTCAATAGAAGACCCAAGGGTGTTCTGCTGCAAGTCGCTAAGCTAGTGCTCCATGCTTCTCTTTACTTTATTTGGCTTGAAAGGAATGCTAGAGTCTTCAGCCAGAAAGAAGAGAGTGTGGAGGCATTCAGTAGGAGGATCATTTTTGAATGTGGGAAGAGGATTGACTTTAAGTGTGATAGATCATCTAGGAGAAATGTTTCACTGTATAGTAGATTACATTTGTAATTTTGGGAAGGATTTGGTGGGTTTGGTTTGATCAGTTTATATGTGGTTGAGTTTGTTCATTGTATGGCTTGTTGGTGAGGTTATGGTGTTCTGGTTAGGTGTGGGGTGCTTTGTTTGGACTCTTGTATTTTTGACATCCTTTGGTTTAATGCATTTATATTTTAAAAAAAAAAGAGATATATCCTTGTTTGTTTGGTTGCCAATTTTCATATTCAATCGTTTATATCCCTAGTTATATTTTAGTAAAAAGTATAAATTTTTATTGTTACACTATTTATCGAGACGAATAAAACAAGATCTCACATGACTATGTTTTTTCTTGTACATTAGGAGAAGTTAACAAGATTCTCCTCCGTTATGAATAGTATACTTTTTTGAAAATGAACAATCAAAATGAGAGGGAAGAAGTATCATTGTATATACTATAAATTGTTGCACCCATTTCCAATTTAGTTTGCATTGATACCTTGTAGATATGTGTAGTGATCTTTATACGCGTATATATATGAACTGAAATGTCTTTTGTGATTGGCTTAAATGTTTATGATTAATTTTTTTGGATACATGGCTAACAAAGGAGTCCATCCTCAAGGCGGAAGCCACCCCGCATCATAGAAGCAGATGATGCTACAAAAGTTAGAGAAAAAATGACGAGTAGCACCCGGGGAACGCAAGTGGTGCCACACGTCATCCTGACTGAAATGTTAGGTAAACAAACTCCAGAAATGTCATGCCTATGAGCTTGAGCATAATTGATGTCTTCCATGGAGATGGTGGGGGAAGCAAGGAGATCAGCTGCCTTGTTATCCTCTCGGAAGAAATGGTATATCTATGTACCTAAAAAAGTAGAAAGGCTTGACCAAATGTTTGTAACAATAGTCGAAATTTTCCAAGGCACATGCCATATCTGTTTAATCGCATTAATCAAGGAGACATTGTCTCCCTCGATAAAGAAGTTGGAAGGGTTTAAACTCATTGATTCCTTAATAGTATACAAATCCGCCAATGCCTCATCTTGAAGGGGGGATGTATGTGGGATTGAGCAATGACCTAGCAATAAAACTTTTCCATCTCAGTCTCGAACAATGAAAGTAGTATTCACAGAACACTGTTGTGATACTGAGGCGTCAAAGTTTATCTTTATCCAACCAGGCGGTAGTTTCTTCCACCAAATGTGAAAGCTCTTAGACCGGCGATTGGGATACGGGGAGTGCTTGTTAGAGTCATTCAAAAGAGTTGTCTCTCAAGAAGAATATTGGAAGAATGTCGTAGCCGAGGGAAGTTGAGTAGAAGGAGCATTCCTAAAGATGTGATTGTTTTGGTATAACCAAATGTTGTACCAAAGAAAACACATTTGTTCGACTTTGCTATTGTTATGAAGGAACTACTCTAAATCCATCTAGAAACTGCCAGAACGAGTAATAGTATATTCTTTTCAACTGAAGTATTCGTGCATGCTTATTTACTACCCCATCAAAACTACCATAGTTACTCTAACATAACTACTACGGTTCTTGGAAAACTGGAGTAAAATGAATGTATGCTTTACTTTTGTTTAGTACTTTTCAAGGCATTATAATTACACCATTTATATTAACACAAATTTCAAGAACCGTATCAAAAATTTTAAGTCGTACTAAGGTTTTTTGTTACCAGTCACTAGTTAAATTAATTTTTCGCTACGGCTTAATCTAGGACCAAAACAATTGTACAATAGATTCACAATGATTATTTGCTAAATTACTTTCATTTAGCTTATGCATATATGACTTGTGTTACTGGTTTAAATGTTTCCAATCTATGTACACTGCTAAATTAAAAAAACAGAAGTTTCTTTCTTATGTCTATTATACTAACCGATTGTCCACGAGCACTTGGTCGAGTGGTAAAAGTGAGGTCGTGCACGCATGTTGTAATGGCTGGAGTGTGGCTATCGGCCTAATTCATTCCGGGTTCGATTCTTGATGAGTGTCGTTTGCAGCGTCAAAATATTCATTTATAAAACCTCAATAACTTCTCTACAAGTAGAGTGGTAAGCAAGGGTCGATCCCACAGAGAGTCAATTTATCAATTCTTATGCAATTAATAAGGTCAACATTATTAAGGATAGAAAAAGGGGGACTTTGGATTGACGCTAGTCTATGATTCAATTAAGGAGAGTAATTGAGAAATTACCTTATTCAGCGGGGATTCGCACTATAGAATGGTTGGTTTGATCATTGACTTCCTATTTGTTAATCGAGTTCATTCCATTAAATATTATATTCTAATTATCCTACTCCATGTATAGAATTGATAGTTTGTCCTACTCTTTTTTCTAAGATAGTAACTAGTCCAAATAGTTCTAGAGACCCTTATTGTAAGTAAGGAAATTCCAAGATTCAATAACACAATAGCATTAAGATCAAAGATAAGTAGGTTCATTACCATTGGCAAATCGCCGATACTCGACATGAATTCATAATCTCTACACCATAAACACTAAAAAATAGTTCATGTAGATAGTGATTGCTACACAAAGATTAGACTTTTTACAAATAGAATCATCTAATCTAGCAATATGCATGAGGGAAATCAACCTAGTTCATAACCTAGATTAAACTAACATCACACAATAAGCAATTAAGCACAAGAGATAAAGAAACAAATCAAGAGATATACTTTATTATAACCAAGGGAGAAAGTCTACAAAACAGCCCATCTATAGGCTTCACCGTGAAGAACAGCATAATATCCCTAAAACTCTCTAATTAAACCTAAAACTAAGCATGAGAAGGAGGCAAAGCTCTCATCTATATTTATAAAAAAGGGAAACCCTAAAAACAATATAAAAGGGCCCAAGCCCGAAGCCTAAGTGAAAATAGGTAAAAAGGCCCAAAACAATCCCGCAAGTGAAGATTAATTCGCGGCGCGGTCGCGTCCCGTTTTTTGTAGAAAAGTGACATCCATAAAATCTCCGTAACTTTTGACTCACAACTCCGATTGAGCTCATAGTTTGAGGGATTCAAGAAGACTTCAATATCTAACTCCTCGAATTGAAATCACTTCAATCGGACATCTTATCTGGGAGAATGAGCCATCTGAACTCAGCTCAAGTTCTCAACACTTCTTCTCGCGTGCTTGCTTCGTCCTTTGGCAGTTTCCTCTTCGGTATTCACCCGAATGTTTGTATTCCTTGTGTTTACACATTCTCCTTGTGAGGTCCAGAACACACTAATACACTCCAAATCATGGTCATTTCTTCTATGAACGATGCTAACGACCACCATTTACGATGTATTAAAAGTCGCTCACCATACCCCTACACTTAAACCTTGCTCGTCCTCGAGTAAGCTGCACCTAACTCCCGGGTGATCTCAGCGAGTATGGATGTCGTGAATGCGGTGGTCGTCAAATCAACACTTAAGCTCCTATGTACCTACAATCGTTAAGGCAACGAGCGTAGACTCCGACTCTACTAAAAATAATGCAAGACTCAATAAAACTCTAAACTGACTCAACAATGGAATCAATAATCCCCCCTAAATTCGAGCTACGCTTAATCCTATGCAAGTGCATGAAAATGAATCTAAAAAATATGCAAAAGATGTCTTTATCCAGATCACATACAAAGGATGATAACGCAAGATCAAAAGTCAGACAAATTCTCAAGTGACATGCTCAAATCCATGAAGATAATGCAAGATTTCCCACACCAATGAAAGCAATTAAACCAAGTCTTAACTCTAATAAGTCCAATAGTATTCCTCTAATGTTCCTTTTCATCCTACACACAACTTATTACGTACCCAATTATTTTTCTTTAGGTAGAACCTATCCATTTTATGGTCCAGGCTGCTATGAGACTCTTTTCTTAATAGATCATGGAGGATCGATCCCTCAGTTATTTTTCACACCTCGGGCATCGCTTGCTCTTCCGATTTTCTTTTACTTAGATCTCACTACCTTTATTGTTTCTTTTTATAATTTTTGATTTTCTATTGTAATGAAGAAGGACGGGAACAAAACTTTCAAATCAATATGGTAAAAATTAGAGAAAAGCGGGTAGTTATGTAAACTTAGTTTTGGACCTAGTGCATCCTAATCATAAACTACATGCTCGGGTCAAAGTCCTAAAGTTGATCAATCATATCATCATTATACACAATTGTAATATCAATAATCAAAGGCATAATAACAAGATTCAAACTCAAAGCACCATTATAGAACTCCACAAAGCATCAAATAAGGGGAAAATATGATAGCCGACTCTAAAAATACGAATAAGAGGAAAACTGACTCAATAATTTGAAAAATAAGGATAGATAAGATGTAATCTCCCTCCCCCACACTTAAAGTACACAATGTCCCTATTGGCCAAATAAAGAACAAAGGTAAAAGAGGGATGGAATTGGAAAATTACCTCTTATAACGGGGTGCCTCCCAGAAGCGCCTTTTCTTAAAGTCATAGGCCCGACTTCACCCATATCCCCTGTAATTTCAGCAGGTAAACGATTAATAGCACGGGTATTGACCATAAAATGGTCAACAACCAAAGTTAACCAAATTAAAAACACAAGAAAAGAAATTTAGACTCCCCGACAACGGCGCCAAATTTGACGAGCGTCGTTTGCAGCGTCAAAATATTCATTTATAAAACCTCACTAACTTCTCTACATGTAGAGTGGTAAGCAAGGATTGATCCCACGGAGAGTCAATTTATCAATTCTTATGTAATTAATAAGGTCAACATTATTAAGGATAGAAAAAGGGGGACTTTGGATTGATGCTAGTCTATGATTCAATTAAGGAGAGTAATTGAGAAAATACCTTACTCGGGGGGATTCGTACTACGAAATGGTTGGTTTGATCATTGACTTCCTATTTGCTAATCGGGTTCATTCCATTAATTAATATATCTAATTATCCTAATCCATGTATAGAATTGATAGTTTGTCCTACTCTTTGTTCTAAGATAGTAGCTAGTCCAAATAGTCCTAGAGACCCTTATTGTAAGTTATAACCAAGGAAATCCCAAGATTCAATAACACAATAAGATCAAAGATAAGTAGGTTCATGCAATACCATTGGCAAATCGCCGATACTCGACATGAATTCAAAATCTGTACACCATAAACACTCACAAAATAGTTCATATAGATAGTGATTGCTACACAAATATTAGACTTTTACAAATAGAATCATCTAATCTAGCAATATGCTTGAGGGAAATCAACCTAGTTCATGACCTAGATTAAACTAACATCACACAATAAGAAATTAAGCACAAGAGATAAAGAAATAAATCAAGAGATATACTTTATTAGAACCAAGGGAGAAAGTCTACAAACCAGCCCATCCATAGGCTTCACCCTGAAGAACAGCGTAATCTCCCTAAAACTCTCTAATTAAACCTAGAACTAAGCATGAGAAGGACGCAAAGCTCTCATCTCTATTTATAAAGAAGGGAAACCCTAAAAACAATCTAAAAGGGCCCAAGCCCGAAGCCTAAGTGAAAATAGGTAAAAAGGCCCAAAACAATCCCGCAAGAGAAGATTAATTCGCGGCGCGGTCGCGTCCCGTTTTCTGCAGAAAAGTGACGTCCGTAAAATATTCGTAACTTTTGACTCACAACTTCGATTGAGCTTATATTTTGAGAGCTTCAAGAAGACTTCAATATCTAACTCCTCGAATTGAAATCAACTCAATCCGACATCTTATCAGGGAGAACGAGCGATCTGAACTCAGCTCAACATCTCAACACTTCTTCTCGCGTGCTTGCTTCGTCCTTTGGCCGTTTCCTCTTCGGTCTTCACCCGAATATTTGTATTCCTTGTGTTTACACATTTTCCTTGTGAGGTCCGAAACACACTAATACGCTCCAAATAATGGTCATTTCGTCTATGAACGATGCTAACGACCACCATTTACGTTGTATTAAACGTCGCTCATCAATTCCCATGGCCGCACAGATGATTTTGTGTCTGGACTTACCTCATTTACTTAAGTGATGAGCTAGCAAGGTAGGGGCTGCCTTACGTCAGCGGTAATGTCTTTTATTATACTCGCCGACTTCCTAGAAGAAGAAAAAAAAGTCATTTGACTAGAGATCTTCCTCCATATCACGCCTTTCTCGTTCAAAAGAAAAAACCACCCTTTCTCTAGAAACCCTAGCGTGAACTGAAGATGACAGGTGCGAGAGTACGGATCTCGCCAAATGTCTAGAGATTGGAGACGTCAAACCTCGACCTGGTGGCGTGGTGATCAATGTTTAGTGATCCAGGAAAACACATCATGGTTTTCCCTTGATAGTGACAGAGATGACGCTCTTCACCTCTGAGGCGAACTATGTGGTTGGACGCTTGGAAGAGAGTAGGAGTTACTACAATTTGTAGGTAAACAAAATTCAGATTTACTTATGACTTTGTAATTCGGAATTTCGACAAAATGAAACAATCTAGCAGTTAAGCTCTTAGGGTTTAGGCTCACTTCATACTTGTTTGTTGAGTTTATATGTTAGGAAAAGTGATTTCCTAACTCTTTGTAATACTTATATAAATATAAATGATGATTAATGTGTAAAATTAGAAGGCTAGGAAACATGCCCAAATCAACCGGGTAGTTTTGGTGCTCAACCCAATCCTTGGAGGCCCATTTTGGAGAAGCCTGAAATTGGTGAGCTGGGCTTATGAGGGTGTCAATTGCTTTAGGGTTAAAAGAACAAAAGCTATGCTTTTGTCTCATACACTCATATGCAGCTTTCACTCACTCTCCCTTTGCTCTCTCTCTCTCTCTCTCTCTCCAGAAACGATTAGGATTTTGTTCTTATGTTGTGTGTGTTGTGCCACCTGTGCTCTCTCGGTGGTTTGAGCTTGGTGGTTCTCTGAGGCAAGCGCTCTTGCTTTGCTGGTAAATCTGAAGGTGGTGTCCTTCCGTGGTGTTTTTGGTAGATTCCTGGTTTGTTGGTGGTTCGGTGGTGACCTAAAGCCCGTATCTGAGGAGTGGCCTTGAAGCACCTCTATTGTCGTCGATTGGGGTAGTTTCCTTTAGCTTTTATGCTTGTTGTTGTCTCATTCATCTGATCTGTGTTTGTATTGCATTTGTATTCCCTCTTGCACCTTGAATAGTTACTTAGTGGATTTGGTCCATATCTGGAGACCACGAGGATGTAGGACTTAGTTCCGAACCTCGTTAAAAATATTGTGTTCTTGTTTGTGCGTTTTCTGAGTTCTTGCATTTCGTTATTGGTTCTTGCATAGATCTTGAGTTGAATTTGAGTTTTACAGTTTGATATCAGAGCCAGGTTCTTGGATTTATACTTGTCTCGACCTTGTGTGATTGTGGATTAGTAGATCTAGGAATATATGCTCTTATATTGATCTTGTATGCTTTTTATTGGTTTCACTCTCGATATATATATATATATATCTTGAGACATATTCAGGCTTCTCTGTTGACATAGGTCTTGCCTTCTAAAACTGTTTAGATACTTAGATCTGTCCATTTCTGAGATTGCTTCAATCTATTGTTGAGTCCTATGCGACTCTTGTGCTCTGCATTGAGATCTTGATAAACTTTCTCTGAAACCTTGTGTGGTGTTCAAAGAAAGCAATTTAGTCTTGTGTGATTGTGGTACTGTTTTGTTGAACTCAGTATGGTTCTGTAAGTCTTCATTAGTGTAGAGCATCTTACAACTTGAGTGTTGTACCAAATCTACCAATCAAGGCTGAACTTCCATCCTCTGTTTTTTCTGCATCTTGTGTGATTCTGAAATAGATACTTGTGTTTTGTATCTTGAACAGTGACTTGTGTATATTGGTTTATAATGACAGATAACAACATGAGGATGAAACTTTTTTATGGTACTTCTAACTTTTCCATGTGGCAGGTCAAGATGAAGGCCATCATAATAAAAGAGAAATGATATAAGGCTGTGACGCAAGAGTATGCAACTTTGACATTTGAGGAGAGGAAGCTACAGATGGATGAGCAGACTCACTTAGAGATAATAATCAGACTTTCAGATGATGTTGCAAGGCAGGTAGTAAACTGTAAGAACGCTAAAGAACTTTGGACTGCTTTAGAATTGCTTTACTTAACTAAGTCTTTTCCATCTAGGATT
Organism: Phyllobates terribilis; assembly: GCF_046119375.1. Taxonomy (NCBI): domain Eukaryota; kingdom Metazoa; phylum Chordata; class Amphibia; order Anura; family Dendrobatidae; genus Phyllobates; species Phyllobates terribilis. Next base: position 34,916 of record NW_027369401.1, read on the forward strand.
TCCTTGTTATGTAGGTTGTTTACGTTTAAAATGGACATAAACTTAACCTTGCATGATAACTTGGATAAATTTCTAAAGATGACTTAGGATTTAGAAAGATGTGATGATAAGATTAAGGAAACTCACCAAGCTGTTCTTTTGTTGAATGCCTTACCTGCTCAATTTGCACTACTAAAAAACAAGAGATTAGCCTCGAAATTTTTCGACGCTAATATCCTGTTTTTCGACGCTAAAACAGTTAGTGTCGAAATTTTGACGCTAACTGTTCGTCGGTACTACCCCTGTCGCAAATTAAAGTTAGCGTCGAATATTTTTTCGACGCAATTAGCGTCGAATTGTTTGTCGCTAAAATGCCTTCCATATTCCGCTGAGTTGCGTCGAATTAGCAAGGAATTCAAAATCCGGATTAGCATGCAAAATTTCGACGCTAAATTTTGTCGCTAATTAGCAAGCAAAATTTCGCCGCTAATTTACACGTTTTGTCGCTAATTATCAAGCAACATTTCGACGCTAATTCACACATTTTGTCGCTAAATTATTGACGAAACAAATATAATTCGAGCATTTAACGAGCAATATTTCGACGCTAATTTACACATTTTGTCGCTATTTTTGGGAATTTTTCACAAATTCAGATTTTTACATATTTATTTTCATGTTAAACCTATTTAATACCGAAAAGATGTAGACATTATAAAAGTGAATAGTAATTAAGAAATAGTTGTTCGAATAAAATACATAATCCCACAAGTAATTGTTTCAAGTAATAAACAAGTAATTGTTTCGAGTAACCAACAAGTTCGAACCATATCTATCACTTGTCACTCTGATCCGGAACGTTATGGTCCTCATTCTGATCTCTTGGACGATGCTCGGGGGGCAATGAGGACATCAATTGCGCTATGTGCCCCTGAAGTGTAGCCTGGACTCTAGCTTGGGCCTCCGCTTGCATTTCATAGCGGGATTGGAACTCTCTCATCTGCTCCTGCATCGCCGCCCGCAACGTCGCCTGCATCTCCGCCTGCAGCTCCACCTGCACCTCCGCCTTCATCTGCTCCTTAATCTCCTTAAGGCCCTCGTCCATGCTTCTCTGTCCTTCTTGCTCTTGTGAGTGGCTGGTGGAGGCACGACGACGCTGATGAGAGGATAACTGATATGATGAAGACGCTGTGTCTATCCCGTAATTACGGTGCCCCTTCACTCCATCCAGAGACAAGAACAACTCGTTATCGTCTACCGCTACTGATGTTGAGCTACCCTCGACCTCGCCAGTGCATTGAGACTGTTCAACAAGAGCACGCTCAACCTAAAATCGATCCTGCAATTCAAGAAATGCACATTAAATAAATGTACATTAAATATTTTTAAAAATTGGACAACACTTCCCCTATATTACGAACATTACCCATTTTTCAACAGTGACCTGCAAACTTGTAAACGCTACCCACCGTTCATAACATTTATCACATACACAAAATGCCCAAATGCAACACACAAACACAATTAAAATGTCTTTCCTTCAAGGAAATCAAAACCAATATAAATTAGAATTGACTCACATGAACATCTTTGGATTTCTGGTCAATGAAATGAGAGTGATCGTCTTTCTTCGTGTGCATGCGCACATGAAGCTCAGGGAGAGTCGGCTCCCGTCCAAGCTCCTTAGCCTATCACAAAAAACAATTGATTACTAATAAAACTTAAGAGATTCTATGTAAGAATATTTTTAAATCATACCAAAACTTTTTTGAGCTTAAAAGCAGACCGAGACCCTCCACTATGCTTCACTGGACCATCATGTCCTGTTGGAGCACTTCGTCTATTTGCACGGTAGGTGCTTGACAGCTGTTGTGCTTCTGGTGTTGCCCATTGTCTCTGCTAGGCTTGCCAAATCGCATCGGGAATGGTCGCACATTTCTTGTTATTTTTCTTCATTTTAGTTAATGTGTCCAAATACCATATAGCAGCATGCTTTTCGAAGACACTTCTGATGAATTGTTCACTATAGCACTGGTCCTACCAAAAGTATTTCTGAACAAAGTAAACAAACAAGTTAGAATAACAAGACATTAATATAATAGAAAATATGATAATTACCTTCAGTTCCTCAAAGTAGAAACCAATCTGGTCGTGACTAATTTCAAGGATGTCATCCAACATGGGAATGAAAACTCAACTAAAATCAAAATTATTGTTAGCATCACTGAAAAGAAGGAGTCCTTGGGAGTTTTTAAGACTAAAACTGGTCCTAAAACTGAACCTAAAAGTGAAGTCTTGTACACTAATAATAAACAGAACAAGAAAAACTTTAAGGGTAAAAAGGATGGTAAGAAAAAGGATAATAATATGGCAAGCTCTGATGTTAAGAAGATATGTTTGTTTTCTATGGAAAAACTAGACACTTCATCAAAATTTGCTATAAGAAGAAAAAGGAAGATTCTAACAAAGATAATTCTGCTTCCTTTTTAGAATCAGATTTGTATTATGACTGTGAAATGCTTATGTGTTGTGACTCTAAATTGAACTCCACTGATGAGACTTCTTGGATACTTGATTCTGGCTATACCATGCATGCTTATTTTGATAAGTCTCTTTTCTCCTCTATAAAACTAAATAATGGAGATAGGGTCATGTTAGGGGATGATATCTCCCTAGATGTTAAAGGCGTAGGGAATGTTCCACTTAGAATGCATGATGGTAAAGTTAGAGTTATTCAAAATGTTAGGTGGGTGCCCTCACTTAGGAGAAATCTATTATCTGAATCGGCTTTTGATGAATTGTATTGTAAATATTTTGTTCAAAATGGTATGAGGGATGCTATTAAAAAATGAGACAGTCTGACGAGCGTTGTTTGCAGAGTCAAAATATTCATTTATAAAACCTCACTAACTTCTCTACAAGTAGAGTGGTAAGCAAGGGTCGATCCCACATAGAGTCAAGTTATCAATTCTTCTGTAATTAATAAGGTCAACTTTATTAAAGATAGAAAAAGGGGGACTTTGGATTGATGCTAGTTGATAGGCGCAATTCTGATGGCGCCAAGATTGGTTTTTAGGTGACTTTAGAGACATTTTGGAAGCACTTATTCGTTTAATTAAGCATATGAGGCATCGGGACAAAAGGCGACGAAGTGAAGACAAATACGCTTAAGAATGAAGTGCTGTGGATTTAATCTGAGTTCAAATGTATCTTTCTCCCTAATCCTATATCCTATTGAGGTGATTCTAATTCGAGGAGTTATATCTTGAAGTCTACTACGTCCCCTCCAAATTTGAGCACAATCGGAGTTGTGAGTCAAAAGTTATGACCATTTTACTGAACTGCCGCCAGAGAACACAGAGACCGATCCGCGCCCGCGGTTTCCTGACCGCGCCCGCGGCCCTCCCGGAGTGAATGAGCATTTTGACCATCTTTTGTAACTCCTTGCTCTTAAGTTAGTCAAATTTGGAGTTTAGAGCATTTTGACCATGTTGTGTAACTCCTAGCTCTTAAATTGGTCAAATTGGGAGTTTAGAAAACTCCATTTTAGGGAGGGTTTTTTCAAGGGGTTCTTAGGTTGATTATCTATTATCCAATTTTCTAAGTTGTAATCTCAAGAAAACTCTCTCATTTGTACTTTGTTTTTGCTAAGAAGTAATGGCGAACTAAGCCCTTTTGAGTTCACTTTGATATTCTAAGCGCTTGACTTGGGTTATTGTGGTAAGTTTCTTGTCCCTTTGTTCTTATCTTTCTTAGAAATTGTTCTTAGATCTCTTGCGCTAAAACTCATGATTGTTTTATATTGATTTATCTAGTATGGCCAACTAGGTTTATTGATGTTTTCCAATTTGCTAGGTTTAGATGATTCTATTTGAAGAGTCTAAACCTTTTGTAGAAAACCCTTTTCTCATGAACTATTTGTGATTGATTTTAGGGTAGAGATCTTAGATTCATGTCAATTACCGACTATTTGTCAATGGTCTTGCATGAACCTACTTATATTTGTGCTTTATTCAATTATGCTATTAAATCTAGGTATTTCTGTGGTTGTAGCATGATTAGGGCCTCTAGGACTATTTGGACTAGTTGCTAATTATGAACAAAGAGTAGGACATTTTTCTTTGATTTGATTTGAATATTGGGTGTTAAGATTCTATGATCCACCGACCTAGTCAAGTTGCTAGAATTGATAAGTGAACCGCTTTTAATCTTAATACTTTTTCCAACGTTTGTGTGTTTTATTGTTTTTCATCACAAAACCATTTTAAACCCCCCCTTTGGTTACTCCTTAATCACATAGAAAACCTTAAATAAAAAGCTTGCTCTCTTGGGTACGACCCTTACTACCATTATACTCTAGTGGGAGTTTGGATTTATTACTTTGACGAGGCAAGACGACTTTAGCCTTTGTCACTAGTCTATTATTCAATTAAGGAGAGTAATTGAGAAAATACCTTACTCGGCGGGGATTCGTACTACGAAATGGTTGGTTTGATCATTGACTTCCTATTTGCTAATCGGGTTCATTCCATTAATTAATATATCTAATTATCCTAATCCATGTATAGAATTGATAGTTTGTCCTACTCTTTGTTCTAAGATAGTACCTAGTCCAAATAGTCCTAGAGACCCTTATTGTAAGTTATAACCAAGGAAATCCCAAGATTCAATAACACAATAGCATTAAGATCAAAGATAAATAGGTTCATGCAATACCATTGGCAAATCGCCGATACTCAACATGAATTCAGAATCTCTACACCATAAACACTCACAAAATAGTTCATGTAGATAGTGATTGCTACACAAATATTAGACTTTTACAAATAGAATCATCTAATCTAGCAATATGCATGAGGGAAATCAACCTAGTTCATGACCTAGATTAAACTAACATCACAGAATAAGAAATTAAGCATAAGAGATAAAGAAACAAATCAAGAGATATACTTTATTACAACCAAGGGAGAAAGTCTACAAACCAGCCCATCCATGGGGAGAAGCAGTTATGACAGTTGCCTATCTTGTTAATAGCTCTCCATTTGTTGTAATTGAGTTTAAAACTCCTTATGAGAAGTGGACTAGAAGCAAACCCGACCTCATTCACTTGAGGACTTTCGGGTACACTTCATATTCCACCATATCATTTGGAAAACTGAAACCAATGGTGTAGAAATATTTCATGATTGGTTATCCAGAGGGTGTAAAAGGCTATAAATTGCTTGTTTTACAACCTCATGGCTATAAGATGGTAGTATCTAGGAGTGTGGAATTTAATGAAAATGAATCTCCATTTAAAAGTTCTCTAACTATTCCAACTGAGCCTACATGTGTTGTAGAAGAAGAGGTGGAAGCTCCTAACTCCTCCGCTCATTTCTACACCCCAGAACTGCCTCCAATACCTGATGAGGAGGAGTTTGACATTGGGCATGTGCCCATGACTCCTGAGGAGTCCCATGATGATCCCAGTGAAGAAAGTGGTGCCAATGAAGAAGGTCAAACGAATCCTAGGAGCAAAATTCAGGAACATATGCACAACATTATGGAGGGGATGAAAATAGGGAAGAAAATGCTTCTAACCCTTCTCTTTCTATTTTTGATCCTTCTCTGTCTATTTCTGATCAGCATGATGACTTGCATGATAATGTGATTGATAATAATAATGATTTTCATGATAAATCTGATTCAAATGACTATCAGTTCATTAGAGATAGATTACCTAGACTTAAGAAACCTATCCTATGTTTAGTTCTAATAATGTTGAGCATGCTGAACTAGTTAAGAATCTAGGTCATGTTGACTATTCTTTTGTGTCTCCCAATGTGATTGATAAGACTTGTGTGCCTGAGACATATGAATAAGATAGGAATAGTAATCCTGCAAAATTCCAGATTAGTGTTATGCATGAGGAAATAGAATTCATGAAAACTAATCAGACTTGGGTCTTAGTTCCTAAACCAGAAAAGGGTAAACTTGTAGATTATAAGTGGATTTATAAGCTTAAAGATGGTAATAGTCTAAAGGAACCACCTAGATTCAAATCTAGGTTAGCATCTAAGGGATTTACCCAAAGGGAAGGGGTAGATTATGCTGATATCTTTGCACCCATAGTTAAATATAAAACTATGAGATTATTATTGGCTACGTGGGCTGTGTTTGATTGGGAATTAGAGAAGATGGATGTTAAAACTGCTTTCCTTCATGGTGAATTGACTGAAACTATTTACATGAGACAACCAAAGGGCTTTATAGATAAAACCAAATCTGATCATGCATGCTTATTAAAGAAATCCATCTATAGCCTAACACAATCTCCTAGGCAATAAAATCTGATATTTGACTCTTGCATGAAACAATTAGGTTTTATGAGCAGTAGTTATGACACCTGCTTATATTTCAAACAACCTAAGTCTTCTCTTGCTATCTATGTGTTGCTTTATGTTGATGACATCTTACTTATGAGTAATTCTAAAGTAATTATAAATGGGGTTAAAAGAGATTTAAAGCATCATTTTAATATGAAGGACTTAGGGCCAGCAAAACTGATTTTAGGTGTGAGGATAATAAGAAATAGGAAGAATAAGCAAATATGGTTATCTCAAAAGGACTATGTGATTAAAGTGCTAGAGAGATTTATTATGTTAAAATCTAGACCTACTAGTATACCCTTAGGAGGACACCTCTTATTAACTAAGGAAGGGTGTTCGAATAATCAATCTGATATTAATAAAATAAGTAAAATACCCTATGATAATGTAGTAAGTTTAGTCATTTACTCTATGCTTGTACAAGGTCGAACCTTGTCTTTGCAATCAGTGTGTTAAGCAGGTTTATGTCTAATTCTTGTGAAGCACACTGGAATGCAATGAAATATACTCTAAGGTACATATGTGGGACTAAAAATTTAGGTCTTGCATATGGTGATTACTCTAATAGAAAAATGGAATTAATAGGTTTTGTGAATTCTAACTATGGTAGTAATAAAGACACTAGGAAATCTACCACATCTTATTTCTTTACTTGGGCTGGAAATTGTATATCATGGAAGTCACAACAGCAGCTTGTTGTAGCTTTATCATCTACTGAGGCTGAATATATTGCAGTTACTAAGACCGCAAAAGAGGCTATGTGGTTCACTGGGTTGATTAATGAAATACAAACTGATAATTGTGTTCCTACTGTGTTTAGGGATAGTCAAAGCTGTGAATCGTGTGACTTAGAGTACCTTAATCTAACTAAAGATTATATCTTTGGTGCAGAATAAGATTAAGAACTATAAGAACAATGATTATCAAAACGATTTCCTTTATTGGTTCTACTAGGGCTTACAACTTCAAGGCGAACACACTGTTGTTGGTTTGTCTCTAAACTCTCCTAGATATTGTCTAAATCCCAAATAAATAAATTAACCTCTTAGCACGAACAACCTTTGCTAGAACGATAATCTAATCTATTTATACTAAAGGCATAATCGTCGGGAACTAATCTACAAGAAGCTAGATAAAAACAATAAATAAAACAATAAATCTCAACTGACTGATTAAGATAACAAAGTAGCTCTAACAACCTAGATTACGGATCTAGGAGATCTCTTGCGAATATATCTTTCCATTTATAGCAACTTCCAAGATATCTTTCCTCTTTTACGTGCTCGGTTCCCTTCATCTCACTCGGTTCCTATCAGCGCGTCACTCCCTTCTATTGTTTAGTCCTTTATTAGCTCGGTTCCTTTACTCCAGTATTCGGTTCCCTACTTCTTGTACTCGGTTCCCTTTATTCTGGTGAAACGCTTTGAGCACTATGCTTCTCGTTTAACTCGCTTCAGCTTCCAATCTTAAGCTCGTTGATTCCTCTACTTTAATTACCTATTTTGCCCGAAGGCCTATTGCTATTCTGCAATAACTCACTCAATGTAGACATTAGTATATAAAGATATTTGTTATCATTAAAACTTAGAGATTATGAGTTATAGATACTAGTAGCTAGTTCCTATAACCAACAATTTTCTTCTTTTTAATGATGACAAACATAGAATCCTAGCATAGATATAA
>NW_027369402.1:0-42939 GCF_046119375.1 Phyllobates terribilis
ACTACGAATGAATTAAGCAAAGATCACTAGGATATAGATATGAGCGGCTAGTCCAAATATCAATTCTCTACATGAAAACCTAGAACAAACAGATACTAGAATAACATGCTAGTTTTGAGTAAATAGAATGCATCAAACAAACACAATTTATCCTAGCAGTGGATACAATCGATATACAGATAGATTGCCAGGCTGGAAAATATACCAATAATCCTAGAAATTCAAGTTTAAGAGAAGAGATAAGATTAATTAAGCAATAGGTAACGATATAAAATCTCATAACTAAATCAAACTGGAAACTTCAAGATCCGGCTAAGCGAAGAACGCTTAGCCCATGTTAATCTTTTAAAACACATAAAACTATGGAATTACTAGATAACTAGGAAAACCCAGCATAGAGAATACAATAATCTTTCTCTACCTTAAATACTAAACATAGAATATCGAATCTCCTAAAATAAGATAAGGAAATTAATAAATCTCAACTGCCTAAATTAATAGTTATGAACTAGGATATAACAACTAAGGAAAACAAAGTAGAATCTCGGCCATGCTCAACAAGGAAATCTTCGGCCAATTTCCAAGGCACATCGGCGGGCACTTAACAAAGGTGAGGCGCGCGCCATTGATAAGGTGATCCGAGGGTGTTAGATAAATTAGGTGGCGCTGCCATGGAAAGGTTAGGATCACGTGAACAGCACTGGCGGGCCTCTATGGCTGGAGGTGGGCGCCATCGACGACAGTTCAGCAAATCTTCATTTCACTTCATCTTGTACGAACCTTCATCTTCATCTCTCATCTTTGCTTCAGTTATTTCAATATATTCTAATCATTAAGCAAGGGATATGCAAGATATGGTGGTAGCAAAGATCAACCATCACTAAGCTAGTCCAAAATTCAATTATCTCTACAACAGACTAGCTCCATCGTATACTAGCACAACGCGGTTGCTTCAAAGGAATCGAATGATTGACCCGATAGAATCAACCCTGACAATATGATAAATCAAACCAAATCCTAGATGATCAACCTAGAATTTAATCAATCCATCAATAAATCAGTCAAGTCAAGAGATAAGAAAAACAATAATTACATAGGTAGAAATTGGATAAACTCACATCAATAAACTACTAAAACGTTAACTGAAATTTACTAAGAAATTGGGACATTAGTTGAACATACCGAATATGAAGAACAAGTTCTGGAATGGAGGCTATATAATGCATAAGAGGTGACAAACTCTGATTAGGTTAAAAACGTAATTTATATCCTAAAGTATTGGCCCAACTTATTCTTCTATCTTAAAATAACAAGAATCAAAAAATAAAACACAGTTTGCTAAAAGGAAACTAAAAAAGCTATTAAGAAATCCGGAAAAAAAAAATATAAAAATCTCTTGTTAGGGTTTTGAACTCTTGTTTTCAAAATCGAGCGAAAGTAAGGTTTTATGAGAAAAAACTGAGTGATTTCAAAAGAATTGATAGATCACAAAAAATGAGTAAAAAACAGAGTGGAAAAAATCAAAAAAATATTTGAGGGTTATGAGATAAGAGATGAGCGGGAACAAAATGAGTGAAAAAAGGAAAGTTGATTGAAGAAGCGTTTTCAACAGTGAGGTGTTTGAGGAGATCGAAAAGTAAAACAACAACGTGTGTGTAAGACTGAGTAAGACCTGCTCAAAGGCAGGCAAGCCCGCCCGGCCCGTCCAGCCTGCCTTAAATATGGGCGGGTTTGGACACCGTTTTTGTCCATCCGAGTCGAGCCCGGACCGCCCATATTAATATGGGATGGGCATGGTTTTGGAAAATGTCCCAACAGCTAAGCCCGAACCGCCCATATTATTTATTAAAAAATTAAAAAATATATATAAGCTTAACCTACTAAAAGAAGTAGTCAAGTAGAGTAAGTATATCACCCATATTTTTCGTTTTAAAATAAATAGAGTAAGTATATCATCAATAATTATGACTTGTTTCAAGTATATTACCCATGTAATAATATTGATGATTGAACTCTTATAATCTATGTTGATTCTCATCACAGAAGACATCTAAAACCATATTGAATCGTATTTTTAGACTTTGCAAATTTCTAGTTCACTTATTCGTATTTTTAGTTTGTTTGTATGTTTGATAAGAACATGAAATATTTTGATAAAAAAACAAGCAAAACGGACAGCCCGTCCACAATAACGGGCGGGCATGGACAAAGAAATTGTCCCATTTAATATGGGCGGGTTTGGCCCGGCCCGTATAAATGGACAAAATAAAAAAATTGACCTGATCCGTGTCCATCCCAAACCCACCCATGAGCAAGTCTAGGCTGACTAGTTGAGTTGAGTGTTAGGAATTTAAAAGGAAAGGAAATAAATTACATATTCAAAAAATCAGATTTTTCAAACCCATACCCTCCACTTACCATATTCACCATCTTAAAAAAAAAAAAAAACCTACAAACTCCTCTCACTCAGCCCCCCTCCTCCACTTACCATCTTCTTCCTTCACTCACCATATTCACCATCTTTAAAAAAAAACCCAAACCTACAAAATCCTCTCACTCAAATCCTATTAACATCCATCGAGTTCGTCTAGTCCTGATCTATGATTTGAGCCCCAAAATTGGTTGTTTTGGTGACGATTTGAGGCTTGGCGGCCATTCCCTTGTTCTCCAAGTTTCAAGTCATAGACAACTGCCTCTTCAACGACGACGACCGCCCCTATTCACCAATTTTGAAGAAATTTTCTAGCAATTGCAAGCAGCCACCCTTCCCTTAACGGGGACCGCCTCTGCTTAAGTTGAATCTCCGATCGTAGACTATCCCCATACCAAACGGAAACCTCCGTTCACTTTGGTAGAACTTTTGCGAACATTCAAGTAGCGAACACCTCTGCATAAAAGGTGACCGCCCCTTTTGTTTCAACAACTCCAACGCTCTCGAACAGCGTCCGCCCTTTCTCTCTTTTGGTAATAATTTAGAATCCAGTCTTTTAATTCTTAATTTATGATGTCTTGAGTAAGGCCGAAGGGTGCTCAAGCTGGTACGAGCCGTGTGGTTTTGCCGAAAGCCTTGAGAAAAGAACCGGACATGGACAAGAGACCAGCAAACATCGAGTCTCAGGATATGCAAATCATGATGTTCTTTGATCTCGAGACGATGTGAGAGCTTCAGATCGAGGGTTGCATCCAAATGATGTTGCATCGGTGCAGCCTAGAAGGTTTTACGGGAAAGTCACCCGATGTACATCACGTGGACTCGGGAATTCTTGAGTTCTTTGATGTTGAACGAAGATTTCCAGGTGATGTGATTCTCCTTAGATTCTCGTGTCCATGTGATGTCATGGAATGAACTTGACAACCTTCTTGGCATCACACCTACACCAACTGAGATTAATTGGATCGCTGAGCCCGACCCCTATGATTTCTAGCTTCGTTCCATGGGTGGTATCTACAATACATACAACACGCAGTACAACTACTCGTGGTGTCACCCATGTCTTTGGAATACTTACAAGGTGATTTGTTTGGCGTTCTTTGGAAAACCGGAGGTGAACAAACTCTCGCTCCCGGATCTACATGCCATGTGGATGATGACAGCTCAAAGCGAGACGATAGTCAAGTGGATGGACCATTTCCTCGTGGCTTGTAGGAAGTTCAAGGGTTTCAAGCTCAGGAAGATCTCGGTCGGTGGCATGGTTACCATTATTGGTGACCACCTTGGTCTTGAGCACCTCACTGAGCGGGTATTAATGATGTAGTTCTTGTTTGACGCGATTCGGATTCGTGATTTTGCGATGATGAGGACCGAGCGAATTAACATCCACCAGATGCGCCACGTCTACACCTTTGCATCTTATGGGTACTCTTTTCCTCTTTCACATCCTGAGTCGTTACCATAACCGGACGCGTGGTACAAGGATTGGGAGATGATGATGATATGTATGTGGACTATGCGAGGTTGTCTTATGAGAGTGCATGGACTGGACCAGCGCTTCACCGATTATACTGCGGTCCATGATGCTCGTTGGAAGGGGCAGGACACTAGATGGAAGAGCCATGAGGATCAGATAGTGGTATTGATGCAGGAGATGCAGAATTGGGACGCTTTTGTTGGGTCCTAGTACCCTGGATATCTACCACCACTACATTACTAGTAGTTGTATCATCTCTATTTTCCTTATTCTTCACATTTTTTATTTTTATGAAAAAGGGACAATGCTTATTTTAAGTGTGCTTGCTCTATTAAAGGTGCTAATGTGTTGCACAAGGTTTGAGCTTTCGGACATCTCTAACCCGTGCAAAATTTGTTTGAGAAACAACTACAACACAATGACTTTGAAAAATACATCTTCTTCTGATTTATCTCAAATATTTTTCACTGTTTTCAAATCAATTACCTAATGGATAACTTTGTCTTCAAGACACAGATGAACGATGGCGTTGTCTTTTTTCATTTCATCCCAATCATCCTGCTTGATTGTGTTTGGCTTCTTCTATAACAACTTCAGTCGCTGCTGCCTGAGGATAAATTCTCAGTTCCTTTGAATCACAAAATCTCAAACTTTAGTGAATTCCATACGAACATCACTACTTTGATACCAGTTGTTGTGAATTTCGATGAAGGTGATGAACTCGTAAAGTGGTAATTAGAGAAGAATAAAATTGGAGCAAATCGCCTTTTACGGTTTCCTTTGAATGTATCAATGATTCTGTAATTAAATAAAATTCTAAGCTCCTCTTGTTGCTCCGCCGTTCTAAATCGGATTTTGACGATTCAAGTGTCGAACTCCATTATTTTGGATACAAGAAATATGGTTTTGTGATTAAATCTGATAAATGAGGACTCGATAAGGGTCGAAGCAATGACTTATTCTCTTAAGAGTTGAATCGATATTGTTCGGAATCGGATTTTGATAATTCAAAAGTCGAACTCCACTAATTTGAGTACAAAAGATTAGATCTTTTTTAGTTTAATTTGAGAAAGGAGAACTCGAAGAAATACTTGCACAAAGTATTTGCACAATATACAAAAGTATATGTACAAAACAAAGAAATACTTTCACAACGTATTTGCACTTAAGATATTCGCATAGAACAACCAAATACATGCATACAATAACAATAATCTACATCCTAAAAACTTCTAAAACTATAAGTCCAAATCAAACATATATGCACATTTTTCAAAAGTATCCGCACATTACTCATATATAATTCCTAAAAGTAAAATTTGTAGTTTAATTGGAGAAAGGAGGACTCCAAGTAATACTTTCTATAAAGTATTTGCACATTACACGAAAGTATATCCGCAAATAGAAGAAATATTTGCAAGAAGTATTTGCACATAAAATATTTGCACATAACAACCAAATACATGCACACAACAACAAAGAATTTTTACCCAAAACTTCTGAAAATATCTGCATAGAAATCAAATATGTCTGCATACAATATAAAAATATTTACACATTACTCATATATATTTTCACATCCATCAGATCTACTTGCACATTCCCAAAACTAATCATTACCTTGCTTATATATATTTTCACATTTTCTATAGATATGTGCACATTCTTCATATGTATTTGCACCGTGAATAGATTTTAGTATTGTAAAGAAAGTGCAAATGATTTATGTGAAAATGCAAACGGTTTGTAAGAAAGTCCAACTGGTTTCAAATAAAGTGTAAATGAATTTGGAAGAAATTGCAAATGAATTATTAAGAAAGTGGAAATGGTTTAAGTGAAAAATGCAAACAGTCAAGGAAGTGCAACTGATTTCAGAGAAAGGGCAAATAAACTAGGAAAAAAGTGCAAATAAATCAGTAAGAAAGTAAAAATACTTGAAGTGAAAGTGCAAATGGATTAATTAGAAAAGTGCAACTTGTTTAAATGAAAGAACAAATGGTATAAGTCAAAGTGCACATGAATTAGTAAATGGTTTAAATGAATGTGCAAATGATTGATAAGATAGTGCAACTGAATTAAGTGCAGAAAAATTAACCAAATGTGCAAATGGTTTAAGTGAAAGTGCAGATGAATTTGTGCACTTATCTTTAAGGTGGAGGCAATGGTTGTCCAATGTCCAAATGGGGTTCCGTGGCAACGCTCTGGTGATCGACGGTGGTCCGGAAACAGCGCTCCAGTGAGATCTGGTGATCTAAAAATGGCAACCAGTGATGCTCAGGTGGTTAACATGTTTAATGAAAGTCAAGCCTATGACTTTTAATAAAAGTCTAACAAGGACTGATTTCAATTAAAACGCGTGACACTTACCCTAAGATAAATGTCTTAATATTCGGTAAAAATTTCAGTTTTATATAATTTAGATATATTTTAGTGATGCTATAAATTAGTGTATGATAAGAAAATTCTCTGCCTCGTTTACAATGAAAGCGATGGGATAAGACAAACATACACTTCATCCTTTATTAATGACATATATCATGCTATATTATAATCCATATAATGACATGGTAAGAGAGTCAATTAGAGAAACAAAAATAAGCATACAACCGTGAAATTAACTGCACAACAACAATTTCAGGAAACTTATTTATACTCAATAATTATAGCAACATATATAATGAAAGATGAGATTTATTGAATAATGATGATGTAATCCCTTAGTTTAGAGAGCGGCAGGATCTCCTAATCTGGCCTTGATAACCGGTAAGAACTCCAACTCGGCCCAACTTAACCATGGCGTCACCAAACTTGTCGTTGAAGAGATCTTGGTTCATGGAATACTTGGCCACAAGTGGAGCAGTGGAAGGATCAAGTGCAAGATCTTGGTCTATTTGCAGTACTCCCTTAAGCATTCGAATAGCGACAAAGTAGCCGTTTCCCACTGTAAATACGCTAGCCGGGTGGCTCTGGTCAAGGAAAGCGAAGTTCCTTCCGTCGCCACTGCGTGGGCATGTTTGCTTTAGCTTCCGGGCTAGGTCTGGGTTCATTCTCGGGTCGGTCCTTCCGGGAACGTTGTTGAAGTTGTATAGACGATCTTGAAAGAAAAAGCAGTGCGCCACTCCCACCGTGTGCCCACCTATACGCGCAAATGACAATAATCTTGTTTAATTGATCTGAGATGGAACTATGTGTTCAACTATCGTGATGCTCAGCATACACAATGAATAAGAAAAGAAGTGGGATGTTTAAGGGGAAAAATGTACCTAGA
Organism: Phyllobates terribilis; assembly: GCF_046119375.1. Taxonomy (NCBI): domain Eukaryota; kingdom Metazoa; phylum Chordata; class Amphibia; order Anura; family Dendrobatidae; genus Phyllobates; species Phyllobates terribilis. Next base: position 7,177 of record NW_027369402.1, read on the forward strand.
AGTAGAACAAAGTCCTCTTTGCCGATTCCCTTGGCTGCAAATTGTTGAATGGCGAGAGGAACCGGGATGTTTGCTCCAGGGATTTGTCTATTAGCCTCGTTGCCTATTGAAACGGTTCCATCTCTTCTTCCGGTTTCTACATCGTACCACTTTCCTCTTGCCTATACCAACATGCGTAAAATCATATCATATATACACCGGGTTGATATAATCATATTACTTAATACGGGGAGTTAATTAACTACCAGGAAAACGGTGACTCTAGTGGCCATGACAATGATGTCGGCGCAGGATACTACACCAGGACAAGCCCTCTCCAAAGCTGCTTTAACTGAATCTATCAATGAATAACCCCTTATTCCAACGTTTACACCAGCTGATTTTTCTGTGTTGGGTCCTTCTAACAAGATTGAGGCATCACATCCCTGTTATTACATAAAAAAACAAATTAAGACATACTACTAGCTAGCGTGTTTGATAGGGTCAAGACAATATAATTTGAGGTAACTTTTAACATATAGGGTGTTTGGAAAGTAGCATAACTATTTGGCTTTAACAATAACTAAAAAAATTGTTTTGGTTTTTATGAAATATACTCTCATTAGCATTTCACACACAGGCTATTTTAGCTATTAACCTATTAATATTGTCAAACTAAAGATGACCTTCTATTTTGTGCAAATCCAACTCCTTTATGAAGACCCACACCAAGCATTCATTATGTAGCCGTAATCTATATAAGAATGATTGATAGGTAAAAGAAAATCATATGGCGCAAGAAGGCAGCTAAAGACAAGTGACATCATGATGCCTACTTATAATCATAGAAAGAACACTTTACCCTAATCCAGCAATCATGGAACTGCATCCGGACGAGTGCAGCCACAAGGGACGGATCCCTCGAGAATTGATCCTTGACAGTGTCGTAAACAATCTTTTCGACGTTATAGTTCCGGCACTTTCCCTTGTAGAAACCGACCTTTAGTTGACCGAGACACTCTCCGGAAAGAGTCATTAGAACGAGTGTCATGGCTAAGGCCATGGTTGAAATCCTCCTAGTTGCAGCCATCGCTTAGTTTGATGTTCAAAAGCGCTCTTAACTTATAAGCTCTTTCTTTTAATGTGTACTTGACACAAGAAATGACTATACTTTGAGGAGAATTTATAGGGTTTTAATTCCATGAAATATTCAATAGAAGATAAATAGAACACACAAGCGCTTGTTTGTGCAAGTGTAGAAGCTATGGCTAGTTGAAAAGCATGTTCCTGGACTTGGTAAACTATGATCTCACTAATCTGGCCTAGTCAGCTAAATGTACCAAAAAGTACATGTTTATGGAAGGACCTTTGATCATATATTGTATCATAAATAAAATCATCCGATTATTCAATGACCCTAAAATTCATTCGGCGACCCAATAAGTTTTAAGGTTTCTGCAACCGATTTTTCTAATTTTCTTTTTAATTACAAACTAAACCTTGAAATGTAAACACATTTCCTTAACTAAGAAAGTAAAATCATTAGATCAATTATACACAATTTTAAAAAAAATAATTTAGGGTCTTAACTTTCCCTTAGAATAATTATTTCTTCAAAACATTTAAATGATCATGTAATTCTCTTGTATCAGTACCGTATTTGAAAAAAGGTATATATTTTATGGAATCAGCAGAATTCTATTATAATATAATGAAAAAGTATCTCGTACGAATACACATTCTGGTGTAAATTGAGAAAGAACATAAGTCGTTGAACTAAAATAAATCATACATTCCAGGTTATTTCCATCCTTCTCCTTTTCCTTCCTCTTCAACTCATTTGACACTATCTCTCCAAATACTCTTCTCCATCCTCCTTGTCCTCCTCCTTCATCATCTCATCTTCTTCTCCACCCTCCGTCTCCATAGCCGCCATCATCTGTCTCTTTCGGTCACTGCCACCTACTCCGCCACCACCTTCTCCTCCACATTCTTCCATGCTTCCCTTTGCCTTCTTCGCCAATTTACATTCTTTCACGCTTCCGGAATTCGTCGCTTCACCCGCTCCCAGTCTTCACCTTTCTCTTCTTCATCCCCATTGTGAAGTTGCTAATCATGGCAAACATCTACGACGGGTTGAATTTCTGGTATGAATTTGTACAATGAGATTTACGGTATTAATCTGGTTGTGAGACAATACAACTGGAATCACTCAAATAGGAGAAGCATTTAAACTAGAAGTAATCTAAAACACCTCTTCAAAAGGGAACCTATGCAGTTTAATTTTGAAACCCCCGGAATGCTATCTTGCACAAACATTCAAAATCCATCTAAAAATGAAAAGGAATCCATGCACTTTCTTAAAAAAATATTGCAATGCACATAAATCTTGCACAAATGTTCAGATTTCTTACACAAATAAGAAAGGAACCCATGCATTTTTTGTAAAAAGACATCGTACAAATGAAATCTTGTACAAATGTTTAGAACCCATGCACAAATGAAAGTTTTTTGATGCACTTTTTTACAAAGCACTGCACAAATGAAATCTTGCACAAATGAAAAAGAAAAGATGCATGGAAATCTTGCATTGTTGTATTATTTACATCCCTGGCCCTAGGGAAAGGGCACTGGTCTAGGGTCCCGGAATTTTAGGAGCCATATAACTTTTTTATATGTATATTAGTAGTTGTGTATATTAAGTATTAAAACAAACTAGTTGAGTTGGTTGAGGAGCATCATCCCTTAGAGCAAGTCGCGAACTCAAAGATAAGAAAGTAGCTCTAACAACCTAGATTGCGAATCTAGGAGATCTCTAAAAAGTCTATCTTTCCCTTTATAACAGCTTAGAATATATATTTCCTCTTTTACGCGCTCGGTTCCCTTCCTTGTCACTTGGTTCCCTTCAACGCGTCACTCCCTTGTGTTATTTGGAACTTTAGTTGCTCGGTTCCCTAACTTCGGTACTCGGTTCCCTTAATCTGGTGAAGCGCTTTAAGCGCGTTATTTCTCTTCTCGCTTGGCTCCCTTCAGTCTCTTCAACTTCCTAACTCAAGCTCATTAATTCCTTTGATCCAATGACCCAATTTGCTCGAAGATATTACTATCATGCAATAACTCACTCAAGGTAGACATTAGTATATAAAAAGATGTTTGTTATCATTAAAATTGAGAGATCATAGGTTATAGATACTAGTAGCTAGTTTCCATAGCCCAACAATTTCCCCCTTTTTAATGATGACAAACATAGAATTCTGGAATAGATATATAAGATTAGCCAAAGAAAATGAGAAAGAAATAATCTTTGATTCCCCCTTAACCTGGGAACAATTAGCACCTATCGCCCTTTTGAACTTATCACGAGAGTTACTTCTCCCTTAATTAAATAAATCATATGCATGTATTATTCCCCTGTTTGACATATCAATTAGCACCTAGCACCTAGAGCCAGTTAAGTATATCAAGGAGCCAATCATACCTCGATAAAAGGGTCTATAAGTCTCTGGTCCATTTATATTTGCATCAAGCTTAGTTCCCGTGGACACAGGAGTATGAAGGGGCTCACTATTTTCCATGCCAAACTTCTTGATGATCTCCCTTAAGTACTTTTGTTAGTGGATTTGAATGTCTTCTGCCTTTTGTACCACTTGAAGGCCAAGAAAGAAGTTCATTTCCCCAATAATGCTCATGTTGAACTTTCTACTCATCACTTTCTTGAATTTTTCTACAAGCAACAAGTTAGTGGAACAAAAAATGATATCATCTACATATACCTGAACCACGAGAATGTCGCCCTTGTGCTCTTGGATGAAGAGCGTCTTGTTGATCGTCCCTCTTTTGTAGTTGTTTACAAGGAGGTACTCGGAGAGACAATCATACCACGTCCTAGGTGCTTGCTTCAATCCATATAGTTCTTTGTCTAGAAAATACACGTGCTCTGGGTGCTTTGGGTCCTCGAATTCTGGAGGCTGCTTGATGTATACTTCCTCAGTGAGAACTCCATTGAGAAAGGTTGTCTTCACATCCATTCGAAATAGCTTGAAACCCTTGCGAGATGAGAATGCTATTATGTGGGTTTGATGTATATCAAGAATATGATCGTACAAGACTAGCTTAAGTGTAATAAAAGATAGTTAAAAACAATGTCACACTTACTCTATATCCAAAGTACAATTAGCTACAAAGCTAGTGTACAAGGATCAAATTCAGCAAGTTAATATAGGAGTGAATAGCTCACAAAATAAGATAGAGTAGCTTTTATCGACTAGCTCTTATAGAGGAGTAACTCGATAGACTAGCTTTAGTGTTTTAAAGATGCGGAATGTGAAAACACTTGAAAGCGAGTCTAAGTCCCTTTAGTAAACATATCTCGCTACAAAGCGAGTATGTTATATTTGCGGAAACAAATGTATTTACCACAATACAAACTTTGAATTGTTAGATAAAAAGTCGATCTCAATAGGCATAGATATTTGTTAAGGTGAGAACCCTTGGCTTAACTCAAGCCCAGGATGAAACTCACCAATATATTGATTATATGAAATAGAGAATTACAATCACTTACAATTCTCCACTCTATACAATCTCTCTCATCTCTATACAAGGTTTCTTCCTATTGTTGCTCTCAAGGTGAATTGATACACTCTCTCCCTCAGATATCACTAGCTTCTCACCCTAAACACTCAATCGTACTTACCTCCCAGATTTCCAGTCCTGTTGTATTTCTCCTAAACACTCAACTATACTAACTCTCAGGTTTTGAATGCTTTTGTGTTTATCCCAGGGTTGCTTCTCCTAAGTGAACTAGACTGTTTCTCTCTCAGTGAGGTTCTCAAGTTCGTGTGCTAACAATTCTCTTATCGCACCTACTTACAGAATTCCAAAACTTATTCCCCAAGTAAAGAAAACATATACAATATTGCAACAAAGAAGATCGCCATGTTGGCAATCCATGTGACCGCTCCACCAAGTAGCTTCACCAGAATTCTACAAGCTTATCTTCTTTTCTTGAGCAACAACCCTCGTAACAAACTTTATCCACGTTGGCAATCCACTTCCCACCATTCCTTCTGCTTCCTATTCGTCTAGCTCAGTGATCCGCGTCCCTCGCTCTCCATTAGCATGAATCACCCACATCCTCCTACTAAGCTTCTCTACTAACCTTGCCTGGCACGAATACTCTACACACTGGTGAAAGATTTCCACGTTGGACGTTCTTCAAATTCACTTGTGTTGAAGCAAAGGATTCACTAGCTCGCATCAACTCTCCATGCGTTGCGCTAGTCCTACGCCTTCAACAAACTTCACGTCACTTTACTTCTGGGTTGATTCTTTTGTTCTCTTTTGTTCGCAACTACCTTAGCGAGACTCGCTATCTTCGCAAAGGCACAAAGCTAGTCTCTAGCTTGGTCGCTTGTGGCAAATATACTCTTTAGCTATTAAAGCTATACTTGTAAAGCTCATCACACACAAAAAACATTAATTGTTGTGTTTATCATCATCAAAACAAGAGGAGTGTTAAGCTGAGCAGACTTAAACTAACAATTTCCCCCTTTTTGATGATGACAAACACTTAAACAGTGTAAGCACATATATTTCAAAACGTACTCAGTTAAGTTATAAGATATAAAATGAAGCTTAAACTGATACTTGACAGATTGACCAAATTAGCTCAAAATCTTGCTAAAGGCACTTAGCAAGTATACCTTTATTCCCGCTTAGACCAAGCCGGTCTAAATTCTTCCCAATTTCGACAACGGAAAAGAGTATTCTACCTCAATCCTTCACCTTCCCAAACCGTTTTTCTTCCCCCTTTTGGCATCATCAAAAAGGCATATATATTTCATCAAAGGGGACTAAAAGTAAGGTACTCAGCCACGCTTAACTCAGATAACAAGCATAATCATGTAAAGAGCGAGTAAGCGAGACAGTAACCATGAATCACTCAAGGCACTAATCAATCAAACGTATACTTAATATGTATAATAAACCTCACAACTTTTATAGCCGGAATCCTAGCAAGTATCACATAGTCATGCAAAGAAATATTCAGAAAGCAAGTAAGAGTATAAATTCAAATCAGCTTCTTCAACAATATGTTCACCAGCTTTTACCAAAAGACTTGATTTCGCTTGGAGTGGCTTCGCTTGTCTCAGTGCCAAATGATAAAGAGTGGCTTGGCACAGGTTTTAAGCTAATATTCTTGAAGCAAACTAGACAAGATATCGATGTAATGTATTGATTGCAGATTTCACCTCGCCTGAGTAGCACTTGATTTAGATAGATGTGCTAGGCTTTGAGGTAGGTCATTCTTCACTCGCTTAGATCAATTGGCGCTTAGTTACTTATACTAGAAGAAGTTTGATCATGCTTGAGATGTGATAAAGTATCTTAGCATGAATATCAAAGCGCAACTACGAGGGATATAATGCACATATAGGGGGTCACTCACACTCAAATATAGCATGTAATAATCATGTGCATATATGGGATACTGGCATTGTGTCACAATAATGTACACTTCTTGTTGTGGATTTTATCAAGGGAATCAGGAAGTGACATTAATGTCAGGTAAGGGACACTTAGAAGTGGATCATTTCTTAGGCATATAACAAGGCAAGAAGACGATCACCACTTTCAAAAGAGGTCAAGAAGAGCATGCAATGATACAAAAGATAGTAACATGGTTGCATCAATATACTCATCAAGCTAGTCAGTTCTTGTTCAGATATAGCAAGTTAACAAGAAATGATCATGAAAGCACACTTCATCCTAAGTTCGAAAAGACAAAATAAACAGCTTAAGCATAGCCAGTACAAAGGAACTTACAACGAGTGGACAAATGGTCTAATTGATAGGAATTAAGCCAATTGAAGCCTTAGATTTAAGAAAGGTACCTGGTTTAGTGCTTTAGTGAAGATGTCAGCGATTTGACTCTCTATTGGTACATGAGTAAGCTTCACCTTTATCAATAATCCCTCCAACATAGATAGACAAGTTTTTGGATATAGTTCAGCGAGTAAGAATAAAGAGTCGCTTGAAGCTTTTAGACACTCCCTTTTGAACTATATGAGTCTCACTCTGGAATAATGTATGTAGTTAAACCACTGAGTAAGACTTCCTTTTGAGTAAAGCAACAATGCATCTCCAAAAATGTACACCTCTTACAAGATGAGAATGAAGAAGAAGTGTATTAAACTTTTACGCATATTTGATCTATTGTCTTTAAACCTGAAGGATATAGAGATCTCCTCTTTGTATCTTGGAATTAGAGTAGTTCTGATTTAGCCCTTGTACGAAGTGATCTTTCTCTCAAACTTTGTGGCTATTACATAGTGATCTTTTGCTCTAACTATGTATATACAGACCGCTATGATCTTTCGCTCGAACTACGTCTGCTCATTAAGCACCTACTCTTCATTCCAAACCTGCAAAAATAGGATCAAGCTTTGGAGACCTACCGAAGCTTTGTATTTGTAGGGTGGTTAGTACTAGCTACTCTAGAACTGGAAGGTAGAACACTCATCTTCGCACTTTTGGAATCTTTCTCTTAATAGCTTACATCATTAAGATCAAGCACTTGTTTACCTTTAGAAGGTAGCTTCCGTTGTTCTTTGGCTTGTCCGTGCTTGGCTTTTGAGGGCCTAATACGTACACGCTTAGTCTTAAATGACTCACTCTTATCAGGCTTGTCTTTGGCAAGACTCACTTGATTGATCTGACACTTAGATTTAGTCTCAACGGAATTATAGGGACTTTGTTTAAACGCTTTCATACGCTCACACTCGTGCTTCGAGTGACCATTGTTCCCGCAGTAAGTACAATAATGATTATGTCGAATACAGCCATACTTGCCTTTACCGGGGCAAAATGGTTCTCGTCGTGTAAGAGGTCGAGTGTTTGGAGAAGATCACGCTTGTTTAATGTACATGAATGCTCTTTCTCTCCGTGATACCATTGTTTGCCCTGAGTTGGTCTCTTCTCTAAGACATTCACCTTGCTTTATAGAAAGGAGTTTTTGGCTCAGCAAGAGTGAAGTTCCTTGTCTATCTGAATGATTTTATCATGTAGCTCGCTAGATGAGGAGGACCTGAGTTGAATGAATCGCTATTGTTGAAACCTAACCCTGGTCTAGCTTTCACGAAAAATGTTTGATTAACAGTTTGGGCTTCCATAGATGAAGCTAGATTATCTAGCTTGGTTAAATTTCATCAATCATGCTCAAGGTAGTTGAGTTATTGCTTTGGGAAGAAGCTAAGCCATTGTCATTACAAAGCTCATAGAATTTAGTAAGAAGGGATGGATTTGTAGACAATCGCTTATTTAACTCATCTATTTGATTTCTTAAATCACAAAGCTCTTCTCGTTGGGATTTCTCCTTAGCACGAACAACTTCACGATCTAAGGCCAACTCGCGTAAAAGATCAACAAGAGTATTTTTAGGAAGAAGCTCAAAGCATAGAGAATTTACCTTGGAGTCTTCTGATACTTTGAAGTCAACGGGAACGATTAGACATGTATTTTGACAGTTTGTCTCATCTTCCAAATCTCCCAATGAGACCTTCTTAGATAGAGGTGTTTCCTTCTTGCAATCTTTGGTCGAATGTCCATGACATAGACAATTAAAGAAAACCAAGTCCGAACTTGAGTGAGAGCTTGAATCTGGAGGTAGAACACCATTGGCTTGAATACAAAGTGTTTCCGGTCGTTCTTTGGTTTTGAAACTGCCTTGTTCTCTGAATATCTTCCTGAGTAGTCTTATAACAAGAGCAATCTTCTTGTTCTCCATTATTCAAAACAATAGAGAGGATATATATAGCAAGTGTCAATCAATGCATATGAGCAACCTGAGCTCTGATACCAATTGTGGGTTTGATGTATATCAAGAATAGGATCGTACAAGACTAGCTTAAATCTGATAAAAGATAGTTAAAAACAATGTCACACTTACTCTATATCCAAAGTACAAGTAGCTACAAAGCTATTGTACGAGGATCAAATTCAGCGAGCTAATATAGGAGTGAATCGCTCGCAGAATAAGATAGAGTAGATTTTATCGACTAGATCTTATAAAAGAGTAGCTCGATAACTAACTTTAGTGTTTTAAAGATGCGGAATGTGAAAACACTTGAAAGAGAGTCTAAGTCCCTTTAGTAAAAACACTTCTTGTTGTAAAGCGAGTATGTTATATTTGCGGAAACAAAGGGATTTACCACAATACGAACTTTAAAAGCTCAATATGCACAGATATTTGATAATGTGAGAACCCTTTGCTTAACTCAAGCCTGGGATGAAACTCACCAATATATTGATGATATGAAATAGAGAATTACAATCACTTATAACTCTCCACTCTATACAATCTCTCTCAGCTCTATACAAGGTTTCTTCATATTGTTGCTCTCAAGGTGAATTGACACATTCACTCCCTCAGATATCACTAGCTTCTCATCCTAAACACTCAATCGTACTCACCTTCCAGCTTTCTAGTCCTGTTGTGTTTCTCCTAAACACTCAACTATACTAACTCCCAGGTTTTCAAATCCTTTTGTGTTTATCCCAGGGTTGCTTCTCCTAAGCGAGCTAGACTTTTTCTCTCTCAATGAGGTTCTCAAGTTTGTGTGCTAACAATTCTCTTATCACACCTATTTATAGAATTGTAAAACTTATTCCCCAAGTAAGGAAAACCTATACAATATTGCAACAAAGAAGATCGCCACGTTGGTAATCCGTGTGACAGCTTATCTTCTTTTCTTGAGAAACAATCCTTGTAAAAAACTTTGTACTTGTGAAGGAGCTCAAGGCGCTTCTTGGTTGTGCTGTCTGACTTCGGTTTGAACGAGCTCTTGACTTGCTTTCCTTTGACACAATTAGCACAGTGTGTCATATTCTCTATCTTGATAGGAGGTAATCCACGGACCAACTCTTTTGCACGAAGCTTATGTAGAAGATATAGATTGATGTGCCCCAGTCATTGATGCCACAAAGCGGTTTGATCTTCTATCGTAGCAAGGAAAAGGTGACTCTTAGGGATGAATCTGGGGTCGAATATGTACATGTTATTGACTCGTTTTCCCTTTAAGATGATTTCATTTGCAACATTCCTCACAAAAAACTTTGAGGCAGTAAAGGTGACTGCATTTGGTCCCTCATCACAAAGCTTAGCGACGCTCAATAGATTATAGCGAAGGCTCTCTGCAAAATTCACCATTTGAATCTCCATTTTATCACTCAGATGCACCTTTCCATGTCCATTAATCTCTATATCCCTTTTGTCACCAAATGATACGCTTCCACCATCATAGATCTAAATTTTTTGCAATCTTTCCTTGTCTCCGGTCATGTGACATGAGCAGCCACTATCGATGTACCATTTGTTCTCACTGCTCAATTTTACCTACAATGAAACACTTAAACCCTTGGAACCCTTCGAAGCTCAACTTTTCTGGGTGGATTAGCTTTCTTGTTGACATTAGGAGAATGATTATTAACACGTTTTTGGCCTTTGGTTGAAGGAACATGCTCAAAATAAGAAGGGTCATTCAAATCAATCACTTCCCGTGTATTGTGAGTGGGTGACTTGTATGGCTTGTTACATAGAGCATGCTTTTTCTTGCAGCTATGTATAGTATGGTCGTTATTACCACAGAACCTACACCATTCATTATATTTCACATAACCGCACTTGCCCTTCCCAGGCCTGAAGGGATTTTTATCCTTAAGCTTAGGATCTATAATGTTTACTACGTTCCCTTGGGCTTGGCTCACATATATCTTGTGATCCTTTCCCCTTGAAACCAGTAATCGTTGTCCCTTGACGTTTGTTCAAGTGCATTTACCTTTTTCTCTAAAACTTCATTTTTGCTTCTACAAGTTTGAAGGGATTTATCTAAGATCTCTGCTTTTTCAGTTAATTATCTAGTATCTCATTGGCACTAGAACACTTAGTAGAATCCCCATCTATGTCTATCCTAGTCTAACAAACACCGCTTGATTCACTGTGTTCTTATTGATAGAGTCAGTTGGATCGGTGAGTTTATTAAGGATGAAACCTAAGTCACTTCCACCTTTGAATACAAATCCTTAGATAATCCCCCTTGAGGTTGCTTACCACTGCATCCCTCGCAGGTCTTAGTCACTAAGCTCAGTTCCATAGACTTTACTAAGGCCTTTTCCAATTAGCTAGCCTAGTTCATAAGTCCAGACACTCACTACGTAGATCTTTTACTTCCTCTTCATACTCATTAATTTGTGACTCAAGAGTTTCAATATCTTCTAACAAGCCCTTAATCATATTGATAAGCTCTTTCTTTTCTAGCAAATTAAGGCAAGTAGGAAAAGGGTTAGAAGATTTTACCTCAAGAGCAAGGGCCTTTGTGTCGGCAATGAGATAGTGGCCTTGGTAGCCTTCATGGAGATACGCTCCATCGTCTTCTTCTCCCCATGCCGAGAAAAGTGCCTTCTTTTCAGATGCTTTGACCTTAGGGTTAGTCCTTTTCTTGGAAACTGTAGCATGTGTACTCTTTGAGATCTCGCTTTGCTAAAGATGATGGTTCTCCTTGTCCAACATTCCTTTTGAACCACTTCTTGACCATTTTTGTCATGAGGGCGACTTCCATGTCATCATCCTTTTCATCTTCACCACTGTTGATGTCCATCTTTTCTAGAAGCTTTTGTGAGGTTCAAAGCGGTTCCAGTGGCTTCTTTTGTAGCTAAGAACTTCTTCATATCAGCTCTCTTGATCGAAAAACTTGCCAAATATGTCGACCACCGAGAGCTTCTTACAATCTGGAGACATAAGAGCGATTCTTCGGGTGAGCTCGAACTTGTCACACATTGCATAGATGATTACTAGTGTTTGCTCCCAAGCGTCAATCTTTACACCAACAACACTTAGTTTGTTTACCAAGATAGTGAACCAGGGTTAGCACGCAGACACGCTTTCACCAGGGAGTTGCTTGAATTCTTGGAACTCTCTTTGAAGAGTAAATTTCTTGGTGTCTTTCTGATCTTCACTACCCCTGTGGATGGAGATAATAGCTTCCCACATATCCTTATCCATTGGTATACTAATGACTTTGTCGATGTCTGTTCATGTGAGTCCAGATAAGATGAGTTGTCGAGATTTTGTGTTCTTCTCCATCTTGGCATAGTGCTCAGGCTGCCAATCTTTCATTTCCTTCAATTCCAGAAGCACTTCATCACCGAGCTCGATTATCTTCCAGCAATGGTAGTCCTGGGTTTTGATGAGCGTTGTATGCACTCCTAGACACCAGTCAAGCTCCCCTTCAAGAGGATGATGAGGTTTGTTCAAGGACATCCCTAGGTTGAATTCTCCGTTCTTTGTCATTGTTCTGGAATCAGATCCTTCACCGATACCAATTGTGGATCGTGTGATTTATAAGTACTTAATATAACTAAAGAATGGCTCTTTTGTGCGGAAAAGATTAAGACTTTTGAGACAATGAATTCCAAAATGATCTTCTTTATTGATTCTCTTAGAGTTTACAACTTCAAGGCGAACACACAGTTCTTAGTTCGTCTCCTAAACTCTCCTAGATATTGCCTAAACTCTCAATCAACAAATATAACCTCAATGGATGAACAACCCTTTCTAAATCGTTAAACTGAGCTATTTATACTAAAGGCATAAACGCCGGGAACTAATCTACTAAAAGCTATATAAAATAATTAAATAATACTATGAGTCGTAACAGAAACTCAAAGATAACAAAGTTGCTCTAACAACCTAGATTGCGAATTTAGGAGATCTTGTGAAAACTCTATCTTTTCTCTTTATATTAGCTTAGAAGATATCTTTCCTCTTTTACGCGCTCGGTTCCCTTCAGTGTCACTCGGTTCCCTTCAGTGAGTATTGTTTGGATTTTTAGTTGCTCGGTTCTCTAACTCCAGTACTCGGTTCCCTTATTCTGGTGAAGTGCTTTAAGCGCGTTATTTCTCTTCTCTCTTGACTCCCTTTAGTCGCTTCATCTTCCTAACTCAAGTTCGTTCATTTCTTTGCTCCAATGATCCAATTTGCTCGAAGGCCTATTACTATCTTTCAATAACTCACTCCATGTAGACATTAGTATATAAAGACGTTTGTTATCATTAAAATTGAGAGATTATAGGTTATAGATACTAGTAGCTAGTTCCCATAACCCAACACAAACAATGCCATTCCATTTATTATAACTGCAAACATCCCACACCAAGTGACACCAATCTTTCTTGCTACCAGCTCTTATGAACTTATCATAAACCTTGGGGAAGTTCATTCTACCATTAGACTTGATAAAAAAAATCTAATATGACATTACTTTCATTTACCTCCTTATCACTAGTGTTGTCAGGTCCACATAATTTCCTAGTCTCAACACTAACTCGTACGGCACACCTGAAGATCCAAGAGTCATTAGTTTTTTTCATTCCTAATCTACAAATCTTCACCCTTAAGAAGAGTTTTCCTAACATACTATGTCCACGTATCCTCCTTTTCAGCTGAACTTCCAGAATAAGCTTAAAGAGCATAGTTTTGTTCCAAGAGAGAACCTCTTTAATGTTTAGACCTCCTTCATAAAAGGTTTAGTAAAATTATTCAAGGAAAAAATACTCCTTTAACCATTTAAATTCCAAGAGCAAAGGAACTTCCTGCAGGTAGACACAATTCTCTCAACAACCTCAATGGGAAGTGCTACAACTTGTGACCAAAAATTAAGAAGTTTACCTACTACTGCTCGAATAAGTTGGAGCCTTCCTGCATATGAAAGCTTCCTACTCGCCCAGCCTTACACTTTTGAAGTAATTTTTGACAATAAAGTCAGAGTATTCCCCAACCTTTACCTTTCTAGTGTGGAGGTGTAGACCAAGGTAGCAATTGGAAAATTCCCTTTCCTAAACTTCAAAATTTGAAGAAGCGTCCTCTCTATATTTTCATCCACTCCACTTAAGTACACATAACTTTTAGCCAAATTCGGCATAAGCCCAGATTCGTCACTAAACTCTTCCAACACATTCTTGATCACAATAACAAAATTAACATCAGCATGGAAAAACATAAGCAGGTCATCAGGAAACACCAGATCAACAATCTTCAATTTCGTACACTTTGGGTGAAATTTAAATCCCTTAGAATCAAAGGCTTTCTAAAGCTTTCTATGGAACATCTCCATAACAAGGGTGAAAAGAAAAGGGGACATAGGGTCTCCTTGTCTCAAATCCCTTCTTCCAGGAAAAAAACATTTTGGCTCTCCATTGATCAACAGTAAATACATGGGGGTCCTGACACACTCCATCACCCACCTTACAAGTTTATCAGAAAAATTAAAGAATCTAATAGCATACTCTAGATAATCCCAACTCACACTATCATATCCTTTCATTATGTCCGCCTACACCATACACCTAAGGGATATCCATTTTTTAGAGTAAACTGCTATAAATCATGGCCTACCACTGAGTTATGGACAAGGTTTCTACCTAGTACAAAGGCACCTTGCCCAATATCAACAATCTCCTACAATGGACTCCTAATTGTATAAGCCAAAACCTTGGTTATGATCTTCAACACCGTTTTGGAACATGAATAGGCCTTAAGTATTTAACATACTCAAGCTTCTTAACTTTGGCGATAATAGTCACAAAGGTGCAGTTAATTTGCTTTAGTAAGATACCAATCTCAATAAAGTTCCTCACAGATTCTCTAACACTTTGTCCAACTAAGCTCCACTTCTCCTTACAGAACAACTATTAATCCATCCAGACCAAGAGATTTGTTGATGTCAATCCCAGAAAGAGCTCTCTGAATCTCACTATTAGTAGGAATCCTAACAAGCTCTTCCCAACAATCATCTATCATCTTTAACCCTAGTGTCCTTCAAATTACCAAAACCAAGCACTTTGCATTTAACATCAGTACCAAACAAATCTAAATAAAAATTGACGATAATATATTTAAAATTTGAGAGATCCTCCTCTTTAGAACCATCCTCCCTTCTCAACATATGGATAGCATTTTTATGTTTCTTTCCTTAATAGAATTGAAAAAGAATGATGAATTTTCCTCCCCAATTTTCAATCAATGAGTTTAGCTTGTTGTTCCAAAACTGAGTTCCTAATCATCCTAGCAAGCTGATTGCTGGCATCTCGTACGTCTTAAAGAGGAAGTTAGCAACAATTACCGGCATAATAGGCCATGATTGGAGCATATTGTTGTAGTCCTAACTTCAAGGAGCAAAGTAGCTAAATACGAGGATTACAAGTACAAGGGACAAGACGCGGAAGGCGAGGAACAAGCGTGTGCAAAGAAGAGGAGGGGAGGAGGAGTTTCTTAGTACTTATTGTCT
The DNA here is from genome assembly GCF_046119375.1 of Phyllobates terribilis. Taxonomy (NCBI): domain Eukaryota; kingdom Metazoa; phylum Chordata; class Amphibia; order Anura; family Dendrobatidae; genus Phyllobates; species Phyllobates terribilis. Next base: position 22,500 of record NW_027369402.1, read on the forward strand.
AGGGTTAGTTTTATTGTAAATAGATGAGAGCTTTGCCTCCATCTAACATACAACATTTCATCAATAATTTCTTAGGTTTATTAGAATGAGGAGAGAGTAGTCTCCCAAGCTTTGTTCTCTGGGCGGAAGCTTGCGGACGTATGGGTTTGTAGATTTTCTCTTATGGTTCTAATAGATATGCTATTTGCTTTGTTTTATCCTCTTTCTTATATTAATAATTGATTGCAATGTGTTTATCTATCTTAGCTCCCTAAGTTTGTATATCTCTTTCATATAGCTAGGGCTTGGTTTATCCTAGTTGGAGAACCTTGCCTACTTAGTGGAAAATCATTTACTTGGACTTGTAGATGTGTGGAGGGTAATGAGGTTTTAGTAGCCAAGTGGTGATGCATCTTCCTATCTATTTATGGACTTTATGCTGCCTAGGAGAAAATCTTAATAGTTTTAGGGATGGGTTTGTAGGTAAGGACTGTTAGGACTAGTTGACCTGGTTAGCTATTTATGAACATGGATTAGGAAAAACTTAGCACATAATTGTGAGAATGAACCCAATTAGCAATAGAAAATCGAGGATCAAACCCATGAATCTATAGGTAGATGATTGGAGACCAAAGCATTTCCTTTTAGTATTTTCTAGATCATTTCACCATAATTTTTCCCTTTTCCCTTTTGGTTACTTTAAAGCTAATTCCTTTGCAAGATCAATATTAGACACATAAACTCCATGTGGGATTCGGCTCCTACTTACCGCTCTATACCTGTAGAGAAGTTAGAAGGGATTAACTTTGATAGGGCCTTCGACATCCCTGATTAAATTGGCGCCGTTTTCGGGGAGTCAAGTTTTCTTTTCTTGCGTTTGTGATCTAATTAGCTTTGGTGCAGACCGTTACACGGTCAGCATCCGCGTTACTAATGTGTTCCGATATTCATAGAGCCAGGTTGGAATGAATCGCGAGAGCAGCTGAGGAGATGGCTGAATTGGAGGTCAGGCTGGATAAGCTTCAAGAGGGCTCCGCTGAGAGTGCATCAGCAAGAGAGGTTGCGAGGATCACTGAAGAAGAGGCTGCAAGAGCCGCTAAGATAGAGGCAGAGAAAGAGGCTACAAGAGCCATCGAAAGGGAGGTTGAGCAACAACGATACAATTACTACCACTCCTGACATTATCCCTATCTAGCGCAGAAATGGTGGAGACCATACCTCGACCCGGAACCTCCTACACGAACCTTGATGCAGGTCTTGATTGAGCATCTCGAGAGCACTACTAGAGCAATTGAAGAGAACACCGGGTGGATGATCGATGAGTCACAAACCACCACGAGGTACATGAACGAGTAGGTTGAGCGTATAATGCAAGCAACAGACACATGGAAGGAGAAATAGGCAGCAAACGTCAACGCCACCCCAGCTAGCAGTGACGAGAGCTCAAACGAGGAGTATATAGAGGAGGAGGATATCGAGGTCGACGGTCCGTTCAATACACACCCCAGAGTTGAGGAGGAAGCCCCTCAATAGGTCGTGCAAAAGGCGTGCAAACACGCAACAGAGGAATCGCGCGACCGTGCCCCTTCCACGCCTGACCGCGCCCCTATTGCTGAGAGGTGGCACGACTGCGCACTTACTTGGCGCGACCGCGCCCCCATTACTGAGGCCAGCCGTGACCGCGCCCCCTACCTGCGCGATCGCGTGTTTACGGACCACTTTCCGGAAACACCGGCTCGACTGCGTCGCCCTTAGTGCGCCTGCGCGCCGCCTCCTGTAGCGCATTATTTTTCTCCTCTGCCACCGATGCACTTTGGCGAGTATGATCCAGGACCACGGCTAGGTGAGAGGGGAAGTAGGTTCAAGTCAAGGATCGCTGAGCATCCACAGAGGCAATACACGGGGCCAGTTAGAAGGGGAGGACTATATCTGGACAGAGCAGCACGGATAAAAATAGGAGCTAAGGCTTGCCAAAGGCAAAAGAAGAGAGGTTTTATCGATAAGGAGGGCCAAGAGGATCCCGAAGCAGGATGAGAGAGGAACCCGTCGAGCCAACGATGTTAAACAAAGGCGCTGACCGGGAGGCAACCGTTTATGAGATATTTTTCCTATATCCACTTTTCTTTTACCTTTTTATTTATTTCACAATGAGGACATTGTGTAGTTTAAGTGTGGGGGTGGGGAATTATCTCAACTATCTAGTAAGTTTGAATTTTTAAGCATTTTTGAATTTTTTCGAGTCGGTTATCATGATTTTTCCCTCCTTGATTTTTTGTAAACTTCTATAACGATTCATTGACTTTGAGTCTTTCTACTATGCCCTTGATGTTAATAGTGCAACTAGATATGATAATGATATGATTGATCAGATTTAGGACTTTGACTCGAGCATGCGGTTTATGATTAGAATACATTAGGTTCAAAACCAAGTTTGCACGTTTACCCTCTTTTCTCTAGTTTTTACCATATTGATTTGAGATTTTTGCTTCCGTCCTTCTTCATTACAAAAAAAAACTAGCAAAAAAGGCAATGAACTCCGAGTGAAACATGTCAGAAGAGCACGTGATCTCCGAGGTGTGAAAAATAACCGAGGGTTTGATCCTCCATGACTAAGCAAAGAGTCTCAATTGTTGGCCCGGACCGTAATACGGACGGTTCAAAAGTATATTGGTCTGGACCGTAAAACAGACAGACCCGGTGCTTAAATAAATTTGTGTGAGTAGGATGAAAAGAAGCATTAGAATAATACAATTGGACTTATTAGAGTTAATAATTGGTCTATATGCTTTCAGTGGTGTGGGAGCTTTTGCATTATATTCATGAATTAGATCATGTCACTTGATAATTAGTCCTATTTTTGATCTTGCGTTATCTTCTTTCGTAGATTAATTGCTTAGAGACATCTTTGACATAGTTTAGAGATTCTTGGTTAATGCATTTGCGTAGAATAGCATAGTTCAACTGTGGGGGGATAATTGATGTCATTGTTGGGTTTAGAGTTAGTTTTGAGTCTTAAGTTGGTTTGCTTTATTTTTGAAATTTTCTAGAGTCGGAATCTACGCCCGTTATTTTATGATTCTAGGTACCATGAGCTAGAGAATTGATCGACGACCACTTCAATCGTGCCATCCATACTCAATGAGCCGCCAAGAGTTAGCTGCAGATTACTCGATGATGAGCAAGGTTCAAGTGTGGGGGTATGATTGGTGGCATCTCGTACATCGTAAAGAGAGGAATTTAGCATCAATTACTAGCATAATAGGCCATGATTGGAGCATATTGTTGTAGTCCTGACTTCTTTGAGAAAATTAACTAAATACGAGGATTACGAGTACAAGGGAGAAGACGCGGAAGGCGAGGAACAAGTGTGTGCAAAGAACAGGCGAAGAGGAGGAGTTCTGGCCTAGGGCGCGACCGCGCCCTAGATGGCGTGACCAAATGGCGAAAACTGCTCGGTGGCGCGACCGCGCCCTATTTACTGAGAGTGGGCGTGACCACAGCGACAGACGCGTGCCCGCGCCTTTGTTCAGTTCTGTGCCGTGAGAAGCCCTAATTTGCGGGATTTTTTGTCGGCTTTTACCTAGATTTTGTATAGATTTCGGGATGGGTTTCTTAGTACTTATTGTCTAGGGTTAGTTTCTTTATAAATATATGAGAGATTTGCCTCCATCTAACACACAATATTCCGTATAATAATTTCTTAGGTTTTTTAGAATGAGGAGAGAGTAGTCTCCCAAGCTTTGTTCTCCAGGCGGAAGCCTGCGGAGGTATGGGTTTGTAGATTTCCTCTTATAGTTCTAATAAATATGCTATTTGCTTTGTTTTATCTTCTTTCTTATATTATTAATTGATTGCGATGTGTTTATCTAGCTTAGCTACCTAGGTTTATATATCTCTTTCATATAGCTAAGGTCTGGTTTATCCTAGTTGGAGAACCTTGCCTATTTAGTGACTATTCATTTACTTGGACTAGTTGGACTTGTAGATGTGTGGAGGGTAATGAGGTGTTAGTAGCCAAGTGGCGCTGTATCTTCCTATCTATTCATGGACTTTATGCTGCCTAGGAGAAAGTCTTAATAGTTTTAGGGTTGGATTTGTAGGTAAGGGCTGTTAGGACTAGTTGACCTGATTAGCTATTTATGAACATGGATTAGGACAAACTTAGCATATAATTGAGAGAATGAACCCAATTATCAATAGAAAATCGAGTATCAAACCCATGAATCGGTAGGTAGATACTTGGAGACCAAAGCATTTGCTTTTATTATTTTCTAGATCATTTCACTATAATTTCCCCCTTTTCCTTTTTGGTTACTTTAAAGCTAATTCCTTTGCATTGGAGATGGAAATTGATTGATCTGGAACATGTTGTTGGAGTCTAGACATGTTGTTAAACATGCTACTCGAAGAACTCAAAGAAATTGTCTCTGAAGGCCACCAGGAGAAATTGTTTTTTTTAACATCATGTTTTTTTTTACAATATTAATACAATTCAAAAAAAATAGTTTTTTTAAACAAGGTTGTATAAATCTGTTGTTTTACCTTATAACACTGTTTAAATTTTGACATTATATATAATTATATGTTAAGTGATTTATAATAAGACTCATAATTCACTTTTGTCCTGGGACCTTCAAAATGTTAGGATCAGTGCTAATTATTAACTTGTGTACATACCTCATGCTCAAACTCAAAAATTCATGCACAAAACTCAAAAAAAAATCATGCACTTTTTTTACCAATATTCGTGCATTTTATATATAAAAGAAGATGCACAACTAGTAAAAAAAACATGCACAAAACTTAGAATACCATACACAAAAGTCAGAAAAGCATGCACAAAACTAGTATTATGAACTTTTCAATTTCATACACAAAAGGCGGCTCTATGTGCACTTTTCAATTTTATGCGTAAAAACATGGTATGCATGCACTTTTTTGTTTTTGTTTTTTATTTTAAGCGCTGATTTTTTTCCGGATATAAAAACAGAAAACAATTCTCATTTTACACTATAAACATCATTCTCACTACATTCACATCCATAATATAATCATAAATATAAACTGACTTTAACATTTGGTTCAATATGGAGTTTGACTTCTGATTTATGTCATACAGATACAAGATCTAAGTAATCGTACGTTGACCAAGAAAATTATCAGATAAAAATGTTATTTCCTTTTTCCAATAATAAAATATCTTATGATGATGCAATTTGACAAAATAATTGAAGATATATAAATAAAGATTTTTCTACGAAAAAAATCATTTTCGGAAGTAATTTAATTATGAGAAATGAGAAGGAAAAAAAATTGAGCCATTTTCAGTAATAAAATATGGATTTTTAAAGTAAATACAGAAAACTTTTTTTTAAGAAATCACCCGTCATATGTCCAAGTTTGAAAGGAATCATCGGTTATATTAAGATTATTTGAAATCACACAGTTTTTTGTAGTTTCATTAAGAAAAACGACCTATAGACGATTTATATTAGATTTTCCTTTAAAAAGTATAAAGAAACCAAAATACCTCTTGTCTTTTACAGAAATTGGGTGGTTTGAATAATTTTTTATAAAATAGATGGTTTCTTCCAAATTCGGATAAATAAAGGGTAGCTTCTTGTAAAAAGTCTTAGTTTAAAGAACAATTCATTTTAACACGGGTTCCCAAATTTTTAAAGCTCTAACCCCAAATTTCATCATCGTCTTCAAATCACCATGAATGAGGCATACTTTATTTGTCTTCTTCGTCTTGGAATAAGGATACGGTACTTTAGTAGTCGATCCTGGCCTAGAAATGCATCGACTCGTGAAGTCATGTTATTATGAAGAAAACAAAGAAAGTGTGCCACATTCATGGAGATTTGGGGGGAGATGATAATATCGGTTTTTTTAAGTTAGGAGTCCATGTTAAAATGATTTTTTTTCTTTAAGAATAATTTAATGAAAAAACTCCCCATCAGAAGATTTTTTCTAGATAAGTTTATCATTCATATTGAAAATTCAAATATGAATACGAGTGATTTTCAAAATTCTGTTTGGGTAATAAATATAGCAACTTTAGGGTCTTGTTATTGAACGACAAGGAAATTGCTTAAAAACGCGGCCATGTCTCGTGTTGAGCGGAAACGTTCGGCTCGTGATGTGACAGACGTACCATCTCATGACGAGCGGATACAACTGGCTCATCACGAGCTGGTTTATTCCCCTCATCATGAGGGAATCCATTCGCCTCATTATGAGCATGTAAATATTGCTTAGAGATTAAAATTTTTAAACAAGTAACATTATATATTATATTATGAGTGTATCAACACCATTTTTAAAAAAATTAGTTACTGTACATACATAGTACGGTCCACTGTTTAGACAATTACAAACAATATGATTGTTGATTCGGAAATTGCATGCAACAATGGCCACACATACATAAATAAGTCATGATTCAAACAAACATTACAGATTTTACCTATGCATATATACTAAGAACATGGTCCAACTACAATATAATTATACATAAGAACCAATGACTCCTACAAACACCATGCATGAATTCCTTAATCGTTGCTGATCTCTTGTTTGGTAGAACTTCTATCCATCTTAATGGCATCCAAGTATGCTTGAAGACGTGTTGTAAAAGGGACAATTGTAGTGTTGATTCTTCATGATGAAACAACCACATAAGACTTAAGCATGAAAGTGGGAAATCATCATCTATCAGAACCCGTTATCAAGAAATAGAACTTATGGTAGAGACAAAAACTTTTATTAGAATGCAATAAAATTAGAAGAATTAAGTTGTGTAAGTTACCATAATCCAATGTTTTCCCAACCTAAGGTGACAGAGGCATATAACTTGTAGTCGTTGTCCTGGAATGTAATATGTTCTTGCCCTGATTGGCGGGTATGTGCAACTGCCTCTGCTTCCAAAGATGACAAGTATCACATTTAAAGCAGTAGGTGCAATTATCCCCATGTCCGGACATTCAAGCCATTTTTGTGGAGGGGGCATCTCATTCTAGTTAAAGAATCCAACTTCTCTAGCATTTGTTTTTCGGTCGTTGGTTTTGTCATTGTTTTTTGTATTAACCCTCATAGTTCATGGGTATAACACATCGTCATCTATCTTATAGCCATCCAATTATATTCAGAGTCACCAAGACTACAAGCTAATGATCTAAAGCCATAGTTTCCATCATCCTTGATTTTGTATCACCCTACTATAAATTCTTTAACACACTTCGGATAGTACTTATGATACTTCTTTGAAGTGATGAGCCTGGGATGCGGGCGAGGTTGATATAATGGTGCATGGTTCAAAGTTGGGTGTCTAGGAGGGGCAGGAGGGGATTTTTGCTTCTTGGGAGGTGTTTGTGCCTCCTCGTTTTTATTATACTCCCAATGAGAAGGCATTCTCTTGTATACACCAAAGGGTGGTAGATATTTCTTGTTTAGTGTATCTAGAGGTCTCCCCTTGGGCTTAACATTAGCAATCTGGAGCACAACACTTGTCTCAGGATGTGCAATCTTATTAATCTCATAGAGACACCTAGCTTGTTTCTCCGCAGATAGATTGTTGAAGTCCTTAAGAATGAACTCATCCGGCATACTCTTGTTCATCTTGCTTCTAGTGTTATCTAAATCAAAATCATTTGGGGCATACTCTACGCTAATAGTCTTCCAGAATGGATGCAAGAACGAAAGAGGAAAAGGTGTTTTTTCCTTACAAATGGATCCATTTCATGAATACAAGGAAGACCATAGCTCGTCCTCATGTGGGATTTGCATTTTCTGTTACAGTTGGGTCTACTCCCTTGTTGTACTCATCTCTTATCCTTAGTAGGCACCATGTGGAGACCCTATATGTCAAATCTCTGAACACAACACGATTACTCATTGCTCTAAAGGTCTTATGTATACTATCATTGAAGGTCTCCTTTATTTCCTTCACCTGATTACATTGCATCTTATGGATTTGATCCCAAATTATAGCTAAGTTGCTCTTTGAACTTGTAAGGTGACGCTTAAGTGAAGAGTGAGAACCTTCAACTCTATAGAACATGTATATAGTTGTGTGATACTTAACAAGGTTGAATGTATGGATTATATACCTATTTGAGGTATTAGTACCAAGGTTGAAGCAGTTGTCTATCCAAGCAGAAATAATCCGTTCTTTGTATCGTACTAATCAGTTTTCATGAACATGCTTTTGCAGATGAGGCCATCTTGCCCAAGCACCAACCAACATACTCAATTGACTCTTATAGTTAGCCTCGGTTGTTGCCTTTAACAAATTATAATATGCGCAACTAAAGTATGTTGCCTTTGTCTTCATGCCTTGTATGTGTGATCTTCTATGTTCATTCTTACATGTCATCTTCATAATAAGAACTTTGAGTTTGAGAACACAACATTGAGGCCGTTCATCAGTGCTTTCTCTGTTTCTGACTAGACATGTAGGCCCCTTCTTTATACCAAATGAAACATACTCCTGAGTTGTTGTACGGTCCAGAGATAAGAATCAGTGTTCTCTCCGCCAAAAAAACAACTAGCAACGTTGAAGTTCTTTATTGAATTTGTGATGTCAATGATATCGAAAAAGGGATTTTTCGAACTGAACATAATTCTTACCAAATTGACTATGATATACAATGAAAACAGGTAAATGGATCCAATATTACTCTTAACCTTACCCGATGACCGAGTATGTACTATCAAGTACCATTACATATGAGAATGCTCTTAGAAGGTCTATACACTCTTGTTCTGCAAAGAACACATCTTGCAGATTATTGGTTACTGTATCAATTCTATGCTCTACAAAATATCCATTCTCTTGGCACCTGTAAAAGAACTCTTGCACCAAGGTTATGTTCTCCATTTTTTGACGATGGCACGTGGGTATCATGTTGTATGAATGGAGGTTGAAGAAGACTTGGGGGAAGGACAACTTCGCCCTTGTTTTTCTTGAAAAACTAGGGGTAAAATGGTAATTGCACGGTTTTGGACGGAATTCCAACGAGCGGTGATTAATAGCTAACGGAAAGCATTGAACTGGTGTGTTAAAATATTTTTTTACATAATGGCTTGTTGTTGTGAAATAGTCATATTTAACGGGTGGTTTTCAGAAACGTCCCCTAAACTATATACATTAAAACTATAAAAAAATAAAAATAACTCATATGACTATCATACTTTCACAATTACTTATGAACAAGTCCTTTTTTCTTTTGTCTTTATGAAGAAGTCATTTCCATAAAAAAAAATGAAAGGAAAAAGTCATACTGAAAATGGTTGAGAGAAGAAGTCATTGCTTTTATAGATTAGAACTAATATCTTATTGCATTAGGTGTATCAAGTATATCATTGATGATGTGATTTGCTCTTTACACAATTTCATGGCTGATCTAGTCATTCAAACCATTAACAATATTATTAGTACCTCACTCTTTTCATACCGTATGCATATTCTATACTCGGTACTTTCACATCTCCAACTCTTATCCACCAAAGCCCTTTATAATTGTCGTCCCGCTCAAATCTCACCCCTACTTCCTAAATATTTTCTTCTCAGAGGCTTTTGTTAAATATTTACCCTACCTCCAAATACAAAAAATCAAAATATAGAGGTAGTTTATGTGAAAATTCAGACTACATTGTGAAATATGAAACTGTGTATATTTCTATTCAAAATAATGAACATACAATTTTAACTAGTCTATGTCCCGTACCATGCACGAAATTATTTAAAAATATAATGAATATTTTTTGAGAGGTTTTTATATTATGACAAGATTTGATTGAATGATAAAATGGTGAATAAGTATTAGATAAAGAAAAAGTGTCCGTGCAAACAAGTCTTATGGTGTAAAATGAGAACAAATAAAAAATGCATGTCGGAGGTCCAAAAATGCATCCGAATAAAAATGCAAGCCGGATGCCCTTTTATGCATCTATATTTTACATGCACTTTTCGTACATAAACGTGCATTTTTCGCACATAAGCATGCACTCTCAACACATATACTTGCACTTGACTAAAAATGAAAGTGGCATGCTTATGTGCGAAAAATACATGCTTATGTGCAAAAAGTGCATGTTAATATGTTAAAAATGCATGCATAAAAGAGCCTCTGACATGCGTTTTTATTTACATGCATTTCAGATATTACAACTTGCATTTTTATTGACATGCATTTTTTGGCCTCCGGCATGCATTTTTGGGCCACCGGCTTGCATTTACTTGAAATGGTCGACGGTCTAGATTTATTCTCATTTTACACCATAAGCACTATTTGCACCCGAACCGCATCCTTAGATAAAACAAATTATGACACATGATGAACAAAATTAATGTTAAATATTTTAGATATAATCGTAATGTTATGTGAAATCCAAATTCAAGATAGATGAAACTTAGGTCGTTTAGATTCTGAACAGATACCAAATCCTGATAATAAAGTTTATCATTTAAATTTCATTTATGTAGTTAAAATGATTGTTGCTTTGATATAGTTTAATATCAAAAAATATATTAATATAGTTATTTGGTTTGGTAAAGTTCTTTTATAAAAAAATGCATTAGAATAATAAATTCGACTTAATATAACACAAAACACATAAATCATGAAATAATATTGCACGGTTTTATCTTTAGGCATAAAATATGATTTATAATTCTTTTAACTAATGTTGAAGTCTATGTTTAATATGGCAACTAATTTCAAAAATTAAAAGTATTTTAAGTTTAGAAAAAAGATTGATTAATATAATAATTATAAGCAAGTTATAGAAAAATCATTTAAACTTAGTAATTAGATTAAAGTTTAAATTCCTTATCAATTTATTCCTAAAATTGTGAGTTATCTAAAAAATCTAATAATTAGAAGAAGGAAAATAAGAAAACTAATAGGAAGAGGAGAGATAATAGTAGATCCCGTGGAAAAAATTACACCTAGAAATAGTTTAGCTAGAATTAAGAAGACGATTCTAAATAAGGTAATTTTAATAGAAAAAAGAATCAAGTGAGAATGAGTTTTGACATGAGAATGGAGAATGAATAATAAATCTTGATTTAAAATGGATCTAACAGTTCATGTTATATTCTCTTTTTTCCTTCTTTTTCCTTTTTCTTCTTCCTTATTCCTACCATTTCTTCTCGGATCACACATATCTCCTTCCTCCTTCCTTATTTTTTGTCTTCCTTATTCCTACCATTTCTCCCTAGAATACACATATCTCCTTCCTCCTTCCTTCTTCCTCATTCACCATTCTTCCTTCCCCATTCCTTCTTAATAAGCACCTAGTTTCAACCAGCTTACGATCCTTTTTAATTACATAATTTGTTGTGATATAATTGGATCCATCTCGGAAGAACCTCCAAGATCTTTGATTTCTAGGGTTTACTGTGAAAGGTACGAGTTCAATTCAAGATGTAGGAAGCACGTCGATATACACACTTGCGGCCAAAATTATGCACACTCGAAGCAAAACTTATCCACACTCAAAGAAAAGTACTTATGCACACTCCAGGCAAAACTTATGTATGCTCAAGGCAAAACTTATGCACAGTTAAGGGGGAAAAACACTTATGCACACTCTAAGCAAAACTTTTGCACATTTAAGGTAAAACTTATGCACACTAGAGCAAAATTCATGCACACCCAAGACAAAGTTGATTCACACTCGTAGCAGAAGTGTTGATGCACAATTAAGACAACACATGCACATTCATGACAAACTTATGCACACTCAAGACAAAACTTATCCACACTCGAGACAAAGTTGATGCACACTAAGGCAAAATTACTGATCCACACTCAAGACAAAACTTATGAATACTCAATACAAAACTTATACACATCATAGTTGACGATATTCTCATTAACTCTCAGCTAGAAAGTTTGCATAAATTGACAAGCAAAATAATTCACAGTCAAGACAAAACTGATGCACACTCACAAGCAAACATGAATAATTAACAATCAAACTAATACATATATAAGAAAAACAACAAAAAATGATAAGAAACTAATGCACACTCAAGACAAAACTAATACACACTTTATTCACATCGATGTACACACTTATAGCAAAACAATGCACACTTCTTAACAAATAAATAAATATATACTTTAGGCAGCCCAGTAAACGAACGAATAATAAGAAAATATTGCACACTTAAGGCAAGTGCAAAGCACAGTTACACTACCAACAATACACACTCTCTCATTGCGAACCAATGCACACTACTTTAGTTGTCGATACACACTCGCTAGTGGGAGTTGTTTAAACAGACGGCTCTGATTCATTCTCCACTCTCATTTAAAGTTACATTCTCACCGGAACTGGTGCCTTAATATATTGGTTTATGATCATAGAGTGATGGTAACAAAAAATTGAGTCATCTATTGTCATTGCGTCGTTTTTTTGTCTTCCAAATCACATCGCTCTATTTTTCACAAATAAATACTCTATGTTCATTTTCTAAAATAAAAATATGCATAATTTCACATTTCGTAACTTAACGTGGACGTTTAATTTTGCCGAAATCTAATTATAGAAATAGCCCCTGGGCATCGTGATCGACAAAAGCGGGGACATGGTTTTATGGGAGAAGAGAAATCCTCCTGCATGAGTTCGATTCCCATTGACGCCCCTTGTGGTGCTCGCGTTAAACTCCCCTATCAAAGTGAATGGCTAGCCGGTAGGGGCAGGCCAACGTGTCTCGTAAACACGTTTTTTTTAAAAAAAAATTCAAAGAATAAAATTTACTTTCATTTACCAATTACAAGTTGGTCTAGTGAACAGTAATAATACGTAGGTATATAGTTTATGTACGTTTTAAATATTCAAATACAACTCTGGATAAACTGAAAAGGAGTCCCTTTCAAAAAAAAAAACTGAAATCCAGTCACTTGATTTTTATTTATTTATTTTTTGTAATTCTTGTGATTATCAAATACTATGATTAAGGTTTAAGAGAAATGTGTTGAATACATAATATATCTTTGTGGTGAATTATGTGTTTTGGTGCTTGACAGCATATTTTATGCATTCAACAACAATTAGCCGACTATGATAATAAAAATAAAACAAAACAAACTAGACCGAGTCAAATTATCGTTACGAAAATCCAAGTTATTAGTTGATGTATATGTCCTATAGGTTGCAATGTCATCTGAAGCTACTTGTAAGGAATATACTATTTTATATTATTATTTGAGTTTATAAACTTCGGGATTCAACGGAATAGAGTATGAACCAATTTTCTAATTATTATTTTTACGCGGTTTGCTGGGTAAAACGAAATCCTAGTCAGTCTGTTTACTTTTTAAGGTCTAATCATCAGGATTAATCTAGATATTAGATATTTGTAATACTGTCTTTTTTCATATCCTACAATATTATAAAAACTTCTAATACAACTTTTATAATCCAAGACATCATTTTCAAGGTTCTCCTAACAATGAAAATAGGCTAAGAAATAATCAAGCTATAATATCTCATATAGCATAAACTAGATGAAACCATTTCTGTTTTCTATAACAAATCACAAGATAAAACATAGGACAGCAGGAAAATTGAGAATTTAATACTGATAGAAAGTAACAAAAATGAAAACCTGAGTGATGAAAGAAAAGCATCATATTAGCCAAACAGACCTGCCTGTGTAGTAAGCTCTTGTTAGGAGGTAGGCTTCATTCACCATACAATCTGAAGTCCGATTCTGCGCGATTAAGCACAGCTTTCACTCGCTTGAAGAATTCGGGTTCCTTCTCTTCTATGTCCTCTAGTGTTCTAGATTCATGCTCATCAGCCTACCATCAACAAATCAAATGCTTCATACTCAAACAAAATTCTGCTTGTGACATGAGTTTTTAAGGAATTGCAGTACAAAAATTTCTGTTTAGAGTTTAATTGATGTTATGAATCTTAAGACATGATTTCTATTTTTATGTGACTATATAACAAAGCGTATCATGAAATTACTTAAGGCAAAAGTTAAATACCCAATAACTTACCTCTTCAAATTTTAAGAGAATCAAGTTCGTAACTGTAGCAGGCTTTGTACAATCCCACCTATTTTGTTTCAACAAACAAACTCGTAAGGCATACAGCAAGAAATTATATAGATTGCCTAAATTTTGCTGCATTTATTTTCTTGTTTAGGTGCAAATTTGACAGTAACCAGTAAATAAACATACCTAACAAGCATTAACTCATTAACTGATCGCCACATTGCGCGTCCTACGTCTTTTTTAGAATCATCCCGTGCACTTCGTCCATGCCATAGTTCTTTCACAACGTACATCACCTCGTCTACATCTATCTTAATTATAAGACATACACAATAGTCAGACCAAAAAAATAGAATAGAAAATAGACTGCAAAAGTAGCATACAAGTGATTGAGTATTTTGGAGCATAGATCAATTTTAGCAACTTAAAATTGATGATATACCTCAAAAAATGAAAAGCCAATAAAATAAAGTTACCATTGTGCAATTATAAACGACTGGAAAGTGTAACTGTGAGGATGAGCCAGCAAATTATTATCAAAGTCCATATCCACTAGAAATCTATTAAAGTTTATCAAAGAAGGCAATTATGTTGGTTTCGAATGAGTTCACATCAAGTTAACCTTATATTTTTTAGCATTCAGCTGCAGAAAACTGGAAAAATTTTATAAACCTAGCACACTCATATAGAGGTTCCCACAATATGCTATTACCAACTGTACAATGCAAAGCTAATGTTTGTATATAGTGATAAGATAATCTATGTCATGATAGAGAGAGCCTAAACAATTTTCAAAAGCTGTTATTTTAATGGTTCAAGAAACGTAAACCAAAACAATGCAAGAAAAGAAATCTAAAAAGTAAACCTATCAGCAGGTTTATCTGCTTGGCTTCAGTATGTAGATAAAAAACATATTCAGAAATCAGAAGAATAATATTATACCTGAACTCCAAGAGATGTCCCATACAGCAGTTCTTCATGTTCAATGAGGCGTTGATGCAGGAGATTGTAATGATCCATATTAAAGCTAACGACAGGCTCAGTTTCAACTAACTTATTCAGCAAGTTGTGTTATACATATGAAGCCATGACCAGCCCAAAAATTGCAGGAATAGATCCTAATACGGGTATTATCCGAACCCTAAATCCAGGACTATCTGCTCATGGAAAATTGCATTTAGGAGATGAGGATCTAATAAGTAGAAAGAAATAAACTATAAAATGTACTGTAATAGTTCACTAAGTTCCTGAATGAAAAAGATACTTCTCCTTTCTCTTTTTTGGTTACAGAAAATTGAAATTCTCCCTTCGAGTACCTCCATTTAAGTCCTCTAAAGAAAACCACCAACCCGGCCGCAAATCTTATATTATTATATAACTATTACAACAATCCTTTTTCAAGCCTTCTCAAGAGTTTTGGCTCCACCATTGCTGATTTGTCAAACTCCTATTTGTTTACGCTATTATCTCTCATCCATATAATTTCTTTATTTATTTTTCTTTATATTCTTTATACTAAACGAAACCCTAAGATTTAGGAACAAATTGATAAGATATTTAGAACTTAAAATTAATTAATTGTTAAATTTAAATGATTCTTCTAAAACTTAATAACTATTATATTAATCAAATCCACTATCTGATGCATATTTAACAAAAAAAAGAACTTTTGTCAAACAAACAACTATATTAATATCCTCTTCATATTAAACTTTAGCAAAAAACAAACGTTTAATTACATACATGAAATTTAAAAGATGAACTTTATTATTACAATTCAGAATCTAAACGGCCAAAGTTCGATCTATATCGAATTTGAATTGCACATATTATTACGATTATATCTAACATATTTTAAATTATTAGTTTTATTCATCATACGTCATTATTTTTATCTAATAACTATTCACCATCTCATCACTCAATCAAATCTTACCTTATTTTAAAAATCTCTCAAAAAACTTTTATAATATTATATTTTTAGATAACCCCGTGCAAGGCACGAGAAATATTCTAATGAAATACATAACTGTAGAATATAATTGTATTCTTTTCCTATGGAATCAAACATTATCAATAATCTGCATGAGGGAGTTAAGTTGTTACTTGATAATCGGAGGGATTTTCGTCTTCTCCAGTTGGGCCCTTGAATGGAAGTAGCTTAACTTTTGGTTTCTCAAATGAGAAAACAACTGGAATCCCACCTTCAATGCCATGCTCTTTTCTTAACCGATGTCTTACCTGCAAAAATAGTTTCCATCAATAATTGAATAAATAGCGTGCACAAATACAAATCTCTAATTGCATAAATACCAAAAAGCAAGAAGATTCATAGACTATGAAATTTAAGAGAAGTATAAAGTGGAAGGGCTAAAGAACAACATAACACTATAAGTCAGAAACATGATACTTTATTTAGGTACATCCATGGTTGTCAAGACCGAGATCCTACTTTAGATCGGAGATGGGGTGGTAGGATTGAATCAGTAGGATCAAAACATAGGATCGTAACCTAAGATTTCATAAATTGAACAATCGAAATGATAAGAACGACTATGAAATCTTTCTAGTAAAAAACAATGCCAAAAATACTCGATTTTAGTTCCATGCAAAACGATTATATAATAAAGATATTATTTCTAAGTATTATATCCTCTAGTCATCAATCTAATGATAAGAAACAAAATTAAAGGTTTTACATTACAGTTTGAAGTCAGTTTAAAGTTTCGCAATACGGATACCAAATCATTCGTCTTTTGTGCATGTAAATCATTTCTCTTTTTTTATGCACCTAAATAGCATTGAAAAAAAATTAGAGAAAAATAATTCAATTACAGGAAGCTACTAAGTCCAAAGCTTCAATTAAAATAAGGAGAATCTGCAATCAGGATCGTCACGTACGATCCTGTCCGATCCTAAACAGAATTGGGGTCGTATTGTAAATTTGGAATCGTAGGATTGTACAATCCTGATCGAGATACTAACAGCAATAGGTACACCAAGGAATCATTTATATAACCAATCATAATACTGACAGTTATAGGAAGTGTATGCTGGGAATTAAGAAGTGAAAATTAAAAATTGAAGCATTACAGATCGTGAAAGAGGGTCATTAGTGGACTCGCGAAGATCGGCGACACGGATTCGAGTTGGATCAGCTCTAGCACCAGCTCCTGTTGCTGACAGGACTTTCAAACCTCTACGCACACATGCAGCAAGAAGACCAACCTACCCAAAGTAAGAGAACAACGAAATCAATATACTTTATCTTGTCAACACGAGTAAATTTTATACCCACGAAATGAAATATTTGCCTCATCCCCACACATCTTTATGGACCCACAGAATAAACTAAGTGATGCCAAACTATTTATAAGTGATGACTACACTGCTCAAATCTTAATAAAAAGGCAGCTATTTTGAATAGAATATATTTTTCACATGAAGAAAGGAAGGACGATGTGTTAGCAGCCACAGTTAATATAACAAAGGAAAAACACCAACTCCACAAGAATATAATGAACAAAATGAACCCATTTAAGCAATGTGCAACCGTTGAACTCATGTCAACAGTATACATATGTATAACACGTCCATATGGAAATTTCTTTATTTGGTTACATACTGTTCAGAAAGAAATTATAATATGAAACCATATGAACTGCCACCTACAAAACATAACCAAAGTGAAACAATATTTGTAGAACCAAATTCTTTGGAAGTTAAATGTTTATGTGGAACATCCATAATAGTACGCCAACTAGAAACAATACAACTACCTTTGTGTCAATATTATCAATGCAATCCAAGACAAAATCCGGCTTGCCTGATAGAATTTCTTCTTCCGAAGATGAATCATACAGCATCACCCGTGCATCTATTTGACATTCCGGAAAGATCGATGAAAAGTGCTTCTTAAGACATGTAGCTTTTGGAATGCCAACATCCTCCCTTGTTGCAACAGCATGTCTGTTGAGCGATGAAAGCGAAACCTACAAAAGGTATTCAATTTCTTTTAGCAATAAGTTATCCATATAAAAGTACTGCTGGCCATAACCTACCGAAACTTTTACAGATGAACTGCAGAGTTCACCACTACGTTTTAGTATCAGTATAGCTTAGTTTTAGCTACGCAGGAGCTATATACAATCTATGAAAATACAAACCGAGTTTTTTCCAGCAAGTTAACACCATCTTGCTTAGAACTATAGGGGTGTTCAACCGGATATCCGGTTAAAAAATAACAAAATCCCGATCCATATTCGATCTGGTATAAGCAGGATATCCGGGTGTACCGGATCGGATATTCATACCATATATATCCGGCTCATTAAAAAAAAAAATTAAAAAGATGATTTAGTATTTCAATTCCATTATACATAATAAAAAACTAAATATTAAAATACTAATAAAATCACATTATTAAAATACATATGATTCATCTTTGATTTTATTTTGTCTTCTTTTAATTTTTTTTTCCTTCCTAAATTTAGTCCTGAATTACACTGGCCAGTGGCCACTTCGTTAGTACTATTGGCCTAATTGATTTTTTAATTCTTGTTTATTATTGTTTTCCACTAAGTTATCGGTAATATTTATTATTTATCACATAAATTATATGTATAAATATTTAACTTTTAAGAACACATATATATAATAATATTCCCGGATACCCGGTTTGAAAAATATCATGATCCGTATCCGGTCCGACTATCCGGAAAAATAAGCCGGATCGGATTGGATTTGGATAAAAATTAAACGGATTTTTCGGGTTCGGGTTGGTGGGTTTCCGGATCGGATAATTCTGCTCGCTCTTAGTAGAAACCAAATGAAGCTAAAAGCAGTTTTCTAGAAAGTATAATAACACATCAAGAAGATTTAAGTAATGGGTGCCATTGTCAAATGCAGGGAGAAAAATTCACACATTCCATGATCAATGAAAGGAAAAAAAAATCAATTAATACCTGATCAAAGTCCACAAGAAGAAGTCTTCCAACTCCAGATCTCAAAAGCATAGAGATGCTGCATGACTCCCCACACCACCAAGACCGATGACAACAACATATGATCCTGATACTTTCTGTTGGGATTCACTTCCAAAGAACTGGATATTCCTAAACATAAAGAGTTCAAACTTGATTGATAAATGAATAGTAGATTACTATATGGTTCTGGAGTTAAACAATCACACTTTCATTTACAGTAACTATTAGAATAGAATTTCTTGAACTAAAAAAACCTATTATGTCAGAACTTACATGCACCTTTGGATATGTAAATGATACAATTTCAGATTCCTTAAAACACATGAAAGATATGAACTGGATATTCCTGGTTTTTTGGGTATTGAAGAAATTTTTTATGTGAATACATAATTCTTAGGGGCAGGAAACAAAATTCTGCAACAAGCAATGCTTTAGGTGTATTTTGGCATTACATAGCTTTATATTATGATAAAAACTTCAATCTAAAGTTCCATTCTTACATGTTGCACGATCAAATAGTCTTGTCCCTAGGTTCTTAAATTAGGGTATACTGTAGTTCAGTTGCAATTGCAGATATGAGAGTTAGATCCCGTATCAATTATATCACAATTTGATGTGGAGATTACACGGGCTAAGCCAAGTATTGAGCTAGCTTTTAGGTTGACCAAAAGTCTTTAACATCATTTTTCAAGAAAGGTTTTGGATCATTGATTGTCAATCATAGTAAGAAAGAAAAAAATAGAGCAACTTAAATTACCTGGTGAGTTGCTCAGAAACTATCTCATCTTTCAAAAGGTTTTGCACGTCTGCAACATAGTTCACTTTCCCTGTCCAAATGGATCTCTATTAAAGATCATAACTTCAAATTGCAAGTCAAGTATATCAGCATCTAATCAAATAATACTACTTGAAAGAGAGGAACAAATGACAATATTTTCCTTACAATTACGAAATCAAAGCATAAACTGTTTTAGGATATATATATTTCTAGACTGGCTAAAAGAAACCAAGGAATTGCAGAATTAAAAAAGTCCCGTTCTCTAGTAGTACTAACTACGATCTTAGACTAAATCATGAGTCTTTACTAAGAGAAACAATCATATTGCAAAGGGTAAGCAAGATTTGTCTTTTGTGGGCCACATTTTCTTGCATTGAAGATAGAAGCTTCAGTGATTTCAGAAAGTGTAAAGTACTCATTAGTTTTACCTAAGACTTAATTATTTCTAATCAACAGCTCATTTTGGATTACCTAACCGGAAGCATGTAGAATTGTAATGTAAAGAATATATAAAACAACAGAAATCACTAGACAAACTTACCAATAGATTCATTTCCCTTTGGTTCAAAGTCAATCATTTCCAATTTTGCTACAAGCAAAATATATAAGTTCAGGATTAGAATATTAAAAAATTTAGAAACTCTGCTTGAAAATGAGTATTTTTGATCTATAAAATT
>NW_027369403.1:0-42935 GCF_046119375.1 Phyllobates terribilis
ATCAGAAGAAAACCTCTCCTGCGTCTTCACCATAAAATGCAGTGTCAGAAGTATACAAAAGAACATCTAAACAAGCCTGATGCATTTTAGAAACAAGTCCTATGGACCGATGAGGTTAAAATATAACTCTTTGGCCACAATGATCAAAGGTGTGTGTGGAGGAAAAAGGGCACAGAATTTCAGGAAAAGAACATAAGCATAGGGGTGGATCAATCATGCTTTGGGGTTGTGTTGCAGCCAATGGCACGGGGAACATTTCACGGGTAGAGGGAAGAATGGATTCAATGAAATTTCAAAAAATTCTTGATGCAAACATAACACCATCTGTAAAAAAGCTGAAGTTGAAAAGAGGATGGCTTCTACTAATGGATAATGATCCTAAACACAGGTAAAATCCACAATAGGTGCAAGCTGAAGGATTTACAATGGCCCTCGCAGTCCCCTGATCTGAACATCACTGAAAATCTGTGGCTAGACCTCAAAATAGCAGATCACGCAAAACGACCCAGGAATCGTACAGAACTGGAAGAATTTTCCAAAGAGGACTGGATGAAAAACCCACAAAAAGAATTTACCATTGTGATACTTATAATAGGGGGCGCTACTAGATACTAAACATGCAGGGTGCCCAAACTTTTGCATCAGCCCATTTTCCTTTTTGTCATTTTTAAAATGCAAACTATAACTATATATTTCTTTTGCTTAAAATACAAAGGAAATGTGTCATCTTTAACTTTAGGTCTTTTAGAGATTATTTCATCTTCAACTTGCTTAACTGTTCACAATAACAGTAATTCTGACCATGGGTGCCCAAACTTTTACTAGCCACTTTGCATAATATATATAAAGTACAGACCAAAAGTTTGGACACACCTTCTCATTTAAAGATTTTTTTTGTATTTTCATGACTACAAAGAAAGCCACACGCTGGACCTCATCTTCACCCGCCTCTGTTCCCTATCTAACCTCTCTAACTCACCTCTCCCTCTCTCTGACCACAACCTACTCACATTCTCTTCTCTCTCCTCCCCGGGGCAACAATCCCCACTCCACAAACTTGCATACCCTCGTAGAAATCTCAAGCACCTTGACCTACACTCACTCTCTGAATCCCTCCTCCCTCTTACAGACATTAGTTCCTTACATGATGCTGCTGCCACTTTATACAACACCACAACCGCTGCAGCTCTCGATTCGGTCGCCCCCCTCACACATACCAAGGCTCGCACAATCAACAGACAACCCTGGCACACCAGCCTAACTAAAGGGTTGCTGAACGTAGATGGAAAAGGTCCCACTCCCATGAGCACTTCATCGCATTCCAACAGTCCCTCACTACCTTCAAGTCCACACTCACTGCAGCAAAACAAACATACTTTGCATCTCTCATATCCTCCCTGTCTCACAACCCTAAACAACTATTCAAACACCTTCAATTCTCTCCTCCGTCCCCCAGTGCCTCCTCCCTCTCCTCTTATTTCAGCCGAAGACTTTGCCTCATTCTTCAAGCAGAAGATCAGAAAGTTTTTGCCTAAAGCCCCCACAGCCCCCCCCCACACCTACTCAACCCTCCTCCTCCAAAACTACATTCTCCACCATTTCTGAAGATCAACTTTCTTCTTTACTCTCCAAATCACACCTCACCACCTGTAAACTTGACCCAATCCCGTCCCACCTCATCCCAAACCTTACCACTATCTTCATCCCAGCCCTAGCCCACCTCTTCAACCTGTCACTAACAACTGGTGTCTTCCCCTCATGCTTCAAACATGCCTCAATCACACCCATCCTCAAAAAGCCCTCCCTTGACCCATCCTCTGTGTCTAGCTATCGCCCCATATCACTTCTCCCCTATGCCTCAAAACTACTGGAACAACACGTCCATTCTGAACTGTCCTCCCACCTCTCCTCCAGCTCCCTCTTTGACCGCCTACAATCTGGTTTCCGACCGCACCATTCTACTGAAACTGCACTGACTAAAGTCACCAACGACCTACTAACCGCCAAATCTAAGCGACACTACTCCGTCCCCCTCCTCCTAGACCTGTCATCTGCCTTTGACACAGTGGACCATTCCCTCTTACTCCAGACTCTCTCATCTCTCGGCATCACAGACTTGGCCCTATCCTGGATCTCCTCATACCTAACAGACCGGACATTCAGTGTCTCCCACTCACAGACCACCTCCTCATCTCGCCCCCTATCTGTCGGTGTCCCCCAAGGTTCAGTTCTAGGACCCCTGCTCTTCTCCATCTACACTTTAGGCCTGGGACAACTCAGAGTCTCATGGCTTTCATTATCACCTCTATGCTGATGACACACAGATCTACCTCTCTGGACCCGATATCACCTCCTTACTAACCAAAATCCCACAATGTCTGTCCGCCATCTCATCCTTCTTCTCTGCAAGATTTCTAAAACTCAACATGGATAAAACAGAGTTCATCATCTTTCCACCCTCTCATTCATATCCCCCATCTGACCTATCCATCAACGTCAATTGCTGTTCACTCTCCCCAGTCCCACAAGCTCGCTGCCTTGGGGTAACCCTGGACTCTGATCTCTGATATCAAAGCCCTTTCCACTTCCTGCCGACTCCAACTGAAAAATATCTCCCGGATCCGTGCATTCCTCAGCAAAGACTCTGCAAAAACACTAATGCATGCCCTCATCATCTCCCGCCTAGACTACTGCAACCTCCTGCTCTGTGGCCTCCCCTCTAACACTCTCGCACCCCTCCAATCTATCCTAAACTCTGCTGCTCGACTAATCAACCTGTTCCCCCGCTATTCCCCGGCCTCTCCTCTCTGTCAATCTCTTCACTGGCTCCCCATTGCTCAGAGACTCCAGTTCAAAACCCTAACCATGACATACAAAGCCATTCACAACCAATCTCCTGCATATATCTCCGACCTAGTCTCCCGTTACATACCCGCTCACAACCTCCGATCCTCACAAGATCTCTTTCTCTACTCCCCTCTTATCTCCTCCTCCCACAACCGTATACAAGATTTCTCCCGTGCTTCCCCCCTACTCTGGAACTCTCTACCCCAACGTATCAGACTCTCGCCTACCGTGGAAACCTTCAAAAGGAACCTGAAGACCCACCTCTTCCGACAAGCCTATAACCTGCAGTAATCACCACTCCACCATACCGCTGCACGACCAGCTCTACCCTCACCTACTGCATCCTCACCCATCCCTTGTAGATTGTGAGCCCTCACGGGCAGGGTCCTCGCTCCTCCTGTACCAGTCGCTGTCACATTGTGTTCAAGATTATTGTAATTGTTCTTGTATTATACCCCTTTTTCACATGTAAAGCGCCATGGAATAAATGGCGCTATAATAATAAATAATAATAATAATGACTATGAAAATTGTACATTGACACTGAAGGCATCAAAACTATGAATTAACACATGTGGAATTATATACTTAACAAAAAAGTGTGAAACAACTGAAAATATGTCTTATATTCTAGGTTCTTCAAAGTAGCCACCTTTTGCATTGATGACAGCTTTGCACACTCTTGGCATTCTCTTGATGAGCTTCAAGAGGTAGTCACCGGAAATGGTCTTCCAACAAACTGGAAGGAGTTCCCAGAGATGCTTAGCACTTGTTGGCCCTTTTGCCTTCACTCTGCGGTACAGCTCACCCCAAACCATCTCGATTGGGTTCAGGTCTGGCGACTGTGGAGGCCAGGTCATCTGGCGTAGCACCCCATCACTCTCCTTCTTGGTCAAATAGCCCTTACACAGCCTGGAGGTCTGTTTGGGGTCATTGTCCTGTTGAAAAATAAATGATGGTCCAACTAAACGCAAACCGGATGGAATAGCATGCCGCTGCAAGATGCTGTGGTAGCCATGCTGGTTCAGTATGCCTTCAATTTTGAATAAATCCCCAACAGTGTCACCAGCAAAGCACCCCCACACCATCACACCTCCTCCTCCATGCTTCACGGTGGGAACCAGGCATGTAGAGTCCATCCATTCACCTTTTCTGCGTCGCACAAAGACACGGTGGTTGGAACCAAAGATCTCAAATTTGGACTCATCAGACCAAAGCACAGATTTCCACTGGTCTAATGTCCATTCCTTGTGTTCTTTAGCCCAAACAAGTCTCTTCTGCTTGTTGCCTGTCCTTAGCAGTGGTTTCCTAGCAGCTATTTTACCATGAAGGCCGGCTGCACAAAGTCTCCTCTTAACAGTTGTTGTAGAGATGTGTCTGCTGCTAGAACTCTGTGTGGCATCGACCTGGTCTCTAATCTGAGCTGCTGTTAACCTGCGATTTCTGAGGCTGGTGACTCAGATAAACTTATCCTCAGAAGCAGAGGTGACTCTTGGTCTTCCTTTCCTGGGGTGGTCCTCATGTGAGCCAGTTTCTTTGTAGCGCTTGATGGTTTTTGCAACTGCACTTGGGGACACTTTCAAAGTTTTCCCAATTTTTCGCACTGACTGACCTTCATTTCTTAAAGTAATGATGGCCACTCGTTTTTCTTTACTTAGAATTTGTATTATGGCAAGAAAAAAGCAGCTAACAGTCCATTCAGTAGGACTATCAGCTGTGTATCCACCAGACTTCTGCACAACACAACTGATGGTCCCAACCCCATTTATAAGGCAAGAAATCCCACTTATTAAACCTGACAGGGCACACCTGTGAAGTGAAAACCATTTCTGGTGACTACCTCTTGAAGCTCATCAAGAGAAACCAGGGGAGGAGTCCTAAGGAGATAATTTGCATATTCCCACTGCATTTTGGGGTAAGTGAAGAGTCTCCGTGAGCTCAAAGAACACTGGATTTTGGCTGTTGGAGCTGAAAAGAGGACATCGGTAAACCAGGGGAGGAGTCCTGAGGAGATAATTTGCATATTCCCACTGCTTTTTGGGGTAAGTGAAGAGTCTCCGTGAGCTCAAAGAACACTGGATTTTGGCTGTTGGAGCTGAAAAGAGGACATCGGTAAACCAGGGGAGGAGTCCTAAGGAGATAATTTGCATATTCCCACTGCATTTTGGGGTAAGTGAAGAGTCTCCGTGAGCTCAAAGAACACTGGATTTTGGCTGTTGGAGCTGAAAAGAGGACATCGGTAAACCGCGCGCGCATTTTGAAGCTTTTTTTTTAAGCTTTTTTCACTGTTTTCAGAACATTAACAGTAAGAACATGGAAGAGTCCAGGAGCCATTTGGTGAGCTGCATATCCTGCTACATGTTCACAGACTTGCCAGTGGAAAAGCCAAACTTCACATGCCAGAAATGCAAGCTTGTGTCCCTGTTGGAGGAAAAGTTGCGAAATCTAGAAGAGAGGTTAACTACCTTGAAAATCATTAAGGAAGGTGAAGAGTTCTTAGACAGAGCAGAATTATCTCTTCATGATTCAGAAAGAGAAGAAATTCGAACTGCACCTGAGGAAACAGAGGAATGGAAGCATGTGACCCACAGAAGCAGGAGGATCGAGAGGCAGTCAGCACCTATACTGCTCAGGAACCAGTACCAGGCTCTCTCGCAGGAGAACCATGAAGAAATACAGCAAGATAAGACTTTGCCAGCAATGAATAACCTTGTAAGCCCTCAGAATCCTCCTGGATGGAGAAAGAAGAATGTTGTGAAGAAAAAAACGGAGAGTGGTGGTCATGGGGGATTCCCTGTTAAGAGGAACAGAGGCTGCTATCTGCAGACCAGACATAACCTCAAGAGAAATGTGCTGTCTTCCAGGAGCAAAAATTAAAGATGTGTCTGACAGGATATCAAGACTCTTCAGA
The DNA here is from genome assembly GCF_046119375.1 of Phyllobates terribilis. Classification (NCBI taxonomy): domain Eukaryota; kingdom Metazoa; phylum Chordata; class Amphibia; order Anura; family Dendrobatidae; genus Phyllobates; species Phyllobates terribilis. Next base: position 5,759 of record NW_027369403.1, read on the forward strand.
CCTACAGATCACTACCCATTCCTGCTAATACATGTGGGGACAAATGACACCGCAAGAAAGGACCTGGAAACCATCTGCAGTGACTTTGAAGACTTGGGCAAGAAAGTGAAAGAATTGGGAGCGCAGGTGGTCTTCTCATCCATCCTCCCAGTGGATGGCCATGGAACAATGAGGTGGAATAAGATTCTACAGGTGAACAACTGGCTACGTCGATGGTGCCGTCAACAAGGATTTGGATTTCTGGATCACGGAATGAATTACCTATACGATGGACTACTTGCTAGAGATGGGGTGCACCTTACGAAGACTGGAAAACATGTATTTGGAAGTCGCCTTGCTACACTCATCAGGAGAGCTTTAAACTAGAACAATGTGGGAAGGGAAGCAAAAGGCCAGAAAAAGCCATACAGCTGACAAATACTATTGAGATCTCTGCTACTGGAAGTGGAAAGGAAGAACAAAGACAAAACAATCTAAATAATAAAAATATGGGAGGAAGAGAAACCAATCACAAACTAAAATGTTTTTATACAAATGCAAAAAGCATGGGCAACAAACAAGGAGAATTAGAACTACTAATGCAGGAAAAGGAATATGATGTCATTGGAATCACTGAAACTTGGTGGGACGATACACATGATTGGAATAAAAGGCTAAAAGGATACAACTTATTTGCAAGAAACAGACTTGATAAACGAGGAGGAGGTGTCGCATTGTATGTTAGAAAAGCGTATATCTGCACAGAGATTGAAGCTTCAGAGACTGGGATTTCTGTGGAAACTGTTTGGGTAAGAATACAAGGAGAGAACAACGGAAAGGACACCATTGTAGGCATTTACTACAGGCCACCTGGGCAAGCTGAAGATATGGATGAACTCTTTATGTATCAAATGACCAAGTTCTCAAAAAAATATGACGTAGTGGTCATGGGAGATTTCAACTATCCAGACATTTGTTGGGAATCTCTCTCAAGTAAAACTAACAGGTCAAGCAAATTCTTATCCTCTCTTGCTGACAACTTTATCTTCCAAAAGGTAGGGGAGAAAACAAGGGGATCTGCTACTTTGGATCTAATCCTTATAAACAAGGAGGAAATGGTTGAGGAGGTAAAAGTGGCTGGGACCCTAGGAGGCAGCGATCATGCTATTATAGAATTTTGGATAACTAGAGGAGGAAGACATGTGAAGACTCAAACTTCAAGGTTAGATTTTAGAAAGGCAGATTTTAAGAGACTCAGAAAGAGAATAGGAGGGATCCAATGGCTGGATGTCCTTAAGGACAAAAATGTCCAGGAAGGATGGGAAATTTTTAAAAATGAGATTCTCAAAGCACAATCGTTAACAATCCCGAAAAGTAGGAAGAATGGGAAGCATTTAAGGAAACCAGGATGGAAGAACACAGAACTTAAACACATGCTAAAAAGAAAGAAAGAAATGTTTATTAAATGGAAAGAGGGAGGCATATCTAAAGAAGATTATAATGCAGTCTGCAGATCCTGCAGGGCATGTATCAGGTTAGCTAAAGCTGACAATGAATTAAGGCTTGCAAGAGATGTCAAAAGCAATAAAAAAGGATTTTGGGGGTATGTCAAAAGTAAAAGAAAAGTCAAAGATGCTATAGGATTTTTACAGGATGAAAATGGAGAAATGGTAAGAGAGGATGTTGAGAAGGCCAAACTTTTTAATTCCTATTTTGCATCTGTTTTCTCTCAGAAAGAAAATGTAACATCAACTGATCTTCACTGTCCTTTTAAAGGAATAGAAGAATCCAAGTTATCTGTAAACAGAAAGATTGTGAGGGAATATTTAGCTAACATAAATGAGTTCAAGTCTCCAGGTCCAGATGAATTACACCCCAGAGTACTGAAGGAGATCGTAGAAGAAATTTTAGAACCACTCTCCATAATCTTTGAAAATTCTTGGAGAACAGGAGAAGTCCCAGAAGACTGGAGAAGAGCAAATGTTGTTCCTATCTTCAAAAAGGGGAAGAAGGTGGACCCAGGGAACTATAGGCCGGTGAGTCTGACTTCTATACCAGGAAAGATCTTTGAACAAATTATTAAACAACATGTATGTAAGTACCTGGATAAGAATGAAGTGATTAACCAGAGTCAGCATGGGTTTATAACTAACAAGTCATGTCAGACTAACTTAATTTCCTTCTATGACAGAATCACTGACTGGGTGGATCAGGGAAATGCTGTAGATATAGTATATCTTGACTTCAGCAAAGCATTTGACAAAGTATCTCACACCATCCTTATTGAAAAAATGACCAAGTATGCAATGGACCAGGCAACTGTTAGGTGGATTCATAACTGGCTTAGTGATCGGACTCAAAGGGTGATTGTAAATGGCTTCACATCCAGCTGGATGAAGGTCTCAAGTGGGGTACCACAGGGCTCCGTCCTGGGACCTGTATTGTTCAACATCTTTATCAATGATTTAGATGAAGGAATTGAGGGTAAACTGATTAAATTTGCTGATGACACAAAGCTAGGAGGGATAGCTAATACTAGAGAAGAGAGAGAGAGGATTCAAAAAGACCTAAGTAAACTGGAGCAGTGGGCAGCAACCAACAGAATGGTTTTTAACAGGGAAAAATGCAAAGTACTACATCTGGGCAATAAAAATGAAAAAAGCATATACAGAATGGGAGGAATAGAGCTAAGCAACAGTACATGTGAAAAAGATTTAGGTATACTAATAGATCATAGACTGAACATGAGTCAACAGTGTGATGCAGCAGCAAAAAAGGCAAATACAATTCTGGGATGTATTAACAGAAGCATACAGTCTAGATCACGTGAAGTCATTATTGGTCTTTACTCCTCTTTGGTCAGACCTCATCTGGAATACTGTGTACAGTTTTGGGCCCCACATTTTAAAAAAGACATAGACAAACTGGAGCAAGTTCAGAGAAGAGCGACCAGAATGGTGACTGGTCTGCAAACCATGTCCTATGAGGAACGGTTGCAGGATTTGGGAATGTTTAGCTTGCAAAAAAGAAGACTGAGAGGAGACTTAATAGCTGTCTACAAATATGTCAAGGGCTGTCACATTGTAGAAGGATCATCTTTATTCTCATTTGCACAAGGAAAGACTAGAAGCAATGGGATGAAACTAAATGGGAGGAGACACAGATTAGATATTAGAAAAAACTTTTTGACAGTTAGGGTGATTAATGAGTGGAACAGGCTGCCACGAGAGGTGGTGAGTTCCCCTTCAATGGACGTCTTCAAACAGAGGCTGGACAGACATCTGTCTGAGATGATTTAGTGAATCCTGCTTTGAGCAGGGGGTTGGACCAGATGACCCAGGAGGTCCCTTCCAACTCTACCATTCTATGATTCTATGATTCTATGAATGCCAAGAATGTGCAAAGCAGTCATCAAAGCAAAAGGTGGCTACTTTGAAGAACCTAGAATATAAGACATATTTTCAGTTGTTTCACACTTTTTTGTTAAGTATATAATTCCACATGTGTTAATTCATAGTTTTGATGCCTTCAGTGTGAATGTACAATTTCAAAGTCATGAAAATACAGAAAAATCTTTAAATGAGAAGGTGTGTCCAAACTTTGGTCTGTACTGTATATCTATATAATATATATTTATTATTATGTCACTCTTTAAAAAGACTGCTCGTTGTATATTGATGGCAGATTTTTAAAAAGTTCTCTCCTATACACACATTTGATAAATTAATGATCGCTGAGATTCCAGCAGAATATAGCGCTATCTTCGGCAGTCCCAAAGTCAATGAATGGAGTGGATGTGCACATGTTCCACCGCAGCTCCATTCAGACAGAGCTCTGCAAACCCAATATCTCAGGATTGCCTAGTGTAAGGTTCCCACAAAAAAAAAAAAAATTACAAGCTTCTCTCCTAAAAACTGTGCCCTCCCTCAACAATTTACTTTAAGCTGAAGACGTGATATAGTGACATAAAATAACAAAAATGGCAAGTAAAAACAAAAAAGCATAATAAAAAAAAAAAAGCTTAAAATCAAGGAAACAACATAAAAATCTTACAGAACGAAACAAGTTAATGTTTGTCATCGTGCTGCATTCTGTGCACTTTTGGATGCCTTCAATGGGAGTAATATATCTGTGATGAGCCATCAGTTTTGCACTCACCTTAGCTTATTCCACTTAAATGCTCCATTTGCCATAGTAAAGCCACCAGTTTCAAGCTGCTGAATGTGCATCGCTAAGAGGTAGGCAGACGGGATTGTGGGTAATGTTCTGAATCTGTCTCCTTTCATCAGACACAAGCTGTCACTCTTCAGGAACACCTGGTGAGAAATAGGTTTGGTGAAATGTGTCACCCAGGAGGGGGCATGGACAGAAAATTCAATGCAAATAGACATCGTTCTTATACATAAGTAACAAGCAAAATTGTAAATCTACATGGAAGCAAAAGGCTCATTCGTTAGCCGATTTCTGTGACCTATAACTCATGGTTGTCGGCAGGCAGCACATCTAGTATGCTGCCGACAATATGCAAACTGAATGAGGACTGTTTTAATGATCGTTCATCCCCCCATAAAGTTTAAAAGACTTCAAACGAGCGCTGATCGACAGGTTAGATCATCAGTTGGTGTAAGCCCACCTTAAAATGTTTCACAGATGCACCATTTTGATAAATTTGGTCAAACTTGCACCATTTTTGATAAATACTAATCATATACCCTGCTGTAAGTAAATAAGTAAAAGCAATAGAGCATATATGGTTCTAGTAAGGTATTCATGCACTGATGGTGGTTCTGGTGATGTATTTATGCACTGATGGTGGTTCTGGTGATGTATTTATGTACTGATGGTGGTTCTGGTGATGTATTTATGTACTGATGGTGGTTCTGGTGATGTATTTATGTACTGATGGTGGTTCTGGTGATGTATTTATGTACTGATGGTGGTTCTGGTGATGTATTTATGTACTGATGGTGGTTCTGGTGATGTATTCATGTACTGATGGTGGTTCTGGTGATGTATTCATGTACTGATGGTGGTTCTGGTGATGTATTCATGTACTGATGGTGGTTCTGGTGATGTATTCATGTACTGATGGTGGTTCTGGTGATGTATTCATGTACTGATGGTGGTTCTGGTGATGTATTTATGTACTGATGGTGGTTCTGGTGATGTATTCATGTACTCATGGTGGTTCTAGCAAGGTATTCATGTACTCATGGTGGTTCTGGTGCTATATTAATGTACTGATAGTGGTTCTGGTGATGTATTTATGTACTGATGGTGGTTCTGGTGATGTATTTATGTACTGATGGTGGTTCTGGTTATGTATTTATGTACTGATGGTGGTTCTACTAAGGTACAATATTCATGCACTGATAGGGAGTGCAAGAGATATTTGGGATCCGGTCCTGCTCAGCCCTTATTCACACAGATGTCACTATGACGCATGGTAAGGTTTTACACTAGAGGTTAGGACCATCCCGAATTTAGGTGCACCTTGACACTGGTGGGATGGTTTTTACGCTTTTTTTTCATCAAAAATGGTGTTTACTAAGTACCCAATGTTTTTCATATGCAGTAGGTTTTACTTATTTACTTACAGCAGGGTATTTATTTTGTTTCTGTCTTAGGTTCTGTCTGTTTAATGGCCAGCATGAACATGCTCCTATTTTGCATGCATACCAATTTATACTCCAGTTTAGCATTTAAACCGAAAAAAATTATCAACCTAATCATAAATGATGAATTACCTCCACAGCTTTGAGTTCCTCCAAGATTTCTGCCACCTTAGTAGGTAAATTTTTCCAAGCCTGAGAGTAATAAAGTGAATTGTCAACATACATACATACATACATACATACATACATACATACACACACGCCTCACTAGGAAGAAAAACAAATTAAGCGAATCTCACCGGCAGCTGCCGCACTATCAGGTTTTCGAGTCCCCCGAGTATTTGGACAGCGGTTGCAAAGTCTCGCTGCTCGTAGCATAATTTGGAGACGAGAAGAAATTTTGTCAGGATGCTAGTCTGTAACTAAAAAGGGGAAAATCTAAATAAATGGATGAACCAAACAGGTGTATCACATAAATATTACCTCAATCTGAAATGAGAGGTTTAGCTAAAGACTGAATTATTTTCCCAGACATAATAGTTCATCCAGGCAGTTTATTCCATACACAGATCACTACAGCTCCATATCCGTGCTTCATGGTCAGCCCATGTAGAATAGCGAGCAGCCGGTAAGGCTTTGTGCCCACGATGCAGAAATGCTGCATATTTTTTACGCTTCTCCCTGGCAGGAAAAATACATGCGGATTTTACATGCGTTTTTCCCGCCAGGTAGAAGCGTTTGTCAGGCATTCTTCACATGCATTTCCGCTTGCGGGTTATCAAGCGCTTTTCCAAGCGATTTTAGCATCACTTGGAAAAGTGCTTGACAACTTGTTCACACTATATAAATCCATGCAAACGGTATGGATTTATATAGTGTGACCAAGTTAGTTTAAAAAAAAAAAATGAATAAGAATGGTAAAAAAATGTTTTGTCTGCTCCGTCCGGTGTCTTGCATTGCTCGCGGTGGTGTGAAGGACCTGCGGTGACGTCATTGAGCCATGTGATGGATCACTTGACTCAGTGACATCATGGCAGGTCCTTCACAACAGCGCGAGCAATGCAAGACACTGGACGGAGCAGACAAAACACCGGGAGGACAACGGAAAGCGAGTATAAACTTTATTTTTTATTTTAAATTCTTTTTTTACAGTTTCTATGGTACCCAGGTCTGGATGAGAGTCTTCTCTCCTCCAGACTTGGGTACCATCCGCACATTAAAACGCATAATATCGGTGTGTACAAATGTACTGAGACGGATATTATGCGTTTCAATGCAAGTCAATGGCGGCGATTACGCTGCGTGTCCCCAAAATTAACGGAAATCCGCAGCATGGGCATTGACATTGCGGCTTGTCATTGGGGACCATGGGGGACGGATTACCAAGAGTTTATGCTGCGGAAATTCCGCAGCATATACGCTTGTAAAACGCTACGTGGGCACATACCCTAAGTGACATAGCAGGAATCAGGTCCAGGAAAGATGGTGGTAAGCAGCACTCACTGCAACGGATGCAAGTCCATAATCCTCAATGAACCCACTCGAAGAAATATCAGCATACAAAAGTAAAAGACAGCGTCCATACCAGGGTGTTCAGTTGCAAAAGAGGTGTTTATTCCGCCATCCCAAAACACACAATGTTTCGACCCTGTGTGGGTCATTGTCAAGTATATTACTTGATAGTGGAGATATATATATATACATATACGTGGTAAGGAATTATTTGGAAAGGAATTAATTACCTACACGATTTATTGGAACGGCAGCAAACCGATAAAGGATCCCATGTGGTATTGAAACGACGTCTAGAGAGGCGAGCGACGGACGAGCGAGAGCGAGGCGAGCGACGGACGAGCGAGAGCGAGCGACGGACGAGCGAGAGCGAGCGACGGACGAGCGAGAGCGAGGCGAGCGACAGTGAGGCGAGCGACGGACGAGCGAGAGCGAGCGACGGACGAGCGAGAGAGAGGCGAGCGACAGTGAGGCGAGCGACGGACGAGCGAGAGCGAGCGACGGACGAGCGAGAGCGAGGCGAGCGACGGACGAGCGAGAGCGAGGCGAGCGACGGACGAGCGAGAGCGAGGCGAGCGACGGACGAGCGAGGCGAGCGACGGACGAGCGAGAGCGAGCGACGGACGAGCGAGAGCGAGCGACGGACGAGCGAGAGCGAGGAGAGCGACGGACGAGCGAGGCGAGCGACGGACGAGCGAGAGCGAGGCGAGCGAGGCGAGCGACGGACGAGCGAGGCGAGCGACGGACGAGCGAGGCGAGCGACGGACGAGCGAGGCGAGCGACGGACGAGCGAGGCGAGCGACGGACGAGCGAGGCGAGCGACGGACGAGCGAGCGAGAGCGAGGCGAGCGACGGACGAGCGAGAGCGAGGCGAGCGACGGACGAGCGAGAGCGAGGCGAGCGACGGACGAGCGAGAGCGAGGCGAGCGACGGACGAGCGAGAGCGAGCGACGGACGAGCGAGAGCGAGGCGACGGACGAGCGAGAGCGAGGCGACGGACGAGCGAGAGCGAGGCGAGCGACGGACGAGCGAGAGCGAGGCGAGCGACGGACGAGCGAGAGCGAGGCAAGAGCGAGGCAAGAGCGAGGCAAGAGCGAGGCAAGAGCGAGGCAAGAGCGAGGCAAGAGCGAGAGCGAGGCGAGCGACGGACGAGCGAGAGCGAGGCAAGAGCGACGGACGAGCGAGAGCGAGGCGAGCGACGGACGAGCGAGAGCGAGGCAAGAGCGACGGACGAGCGAGAGCGAGGCGAGCGACGGACGAGCGAGAGCGAGGCAAGAGCGACGGACGAGCGAGAGCGAGGCAAGAGCGACGGACGAGCGAGAGCGAGGCGAGCGACGGACGAGCGAGAGCGAGGCGAGCGACGGACGAGCGAGAGCGAGGCGAGCGACGGACGAGCGAGAGCGAGGCAAGAGCGACGGACGAGCGAGAGCGAGGCAAGAGCGACGGACGAGCGAGAGCGAGGCGAGCGACGGACGAGCGAGAGCGAGGCAAGAGCGACAGACGAGCGAGAGCGAGGCGAGCGACGGGCGAGCGAGAGCGAGGCGAGCGACGGACGAGCGAGAGCGAGGCGAGCGACGGACGAGCGAGAGCGAGGCGAGCGACGGACGAGCGAGAGCGAGGCGAGCGACGGGCGAGCGAGAGCGAGGCGAGCGACGGGCGAGCGAGAGCGAGGCGAGCGACGGGCGAGCGAAAGCGAGGCGAGCGACGGGCGAACGAGAGCGAGGCGAGCGACGGGCGAACGAGAGCGAGGCGAGCGACGGGCGAACGAGAGCGAGGCGAGCGACGGGCGAACGAGAGCGAGGCGAGCGACGGGCGAACGAGAGCGAGGCGAGCGACGGGCGAACGAGAGCGAGGCGAGCGACGGGCGAACGAGAGCGAGGCGAGCGACGGGCGAACGAGAGCGAGGCGAGCGACGGGCGAACGAGAGCGAGGAGAGCGACGGGCGAACGAGAGCGAGGAGAGCGACGGGCGAACGAGAGCGACGGGCGGGTGAGAGAGGAGAGCGACGGGCGGGTGAGAGAGAGGAGAGCGACGGGCGGGCGAGAGAGAGGAGAGCGACGGGCGGGCGAGAGAGAGGAGAGCGACGGGCGGGCGAGAGAGAGGAGAGCGACGGGCGGGCGAGAGGAGAGCGACGGGCGCGCGAGAGGAGAGCGACGGGCGGGCGAGAGTCGGGCGAGAGGAGAGCGACGGGCGGGCGAGAGTCGGGCGAGAACGACGCAGATGGAGGGGGAGAGCGATGAGTGAAAGGGGGCGCAGTTGGAGGGAAGACAGCGAAGAGCAAGCGACTGCGCAGGAGGAGACCGAGCGACCGAGAGGGTAACAAAGGAGAGAGAGCACAACCAAGAGGGAGAAAGAGCAAGGGAGTAAGCAGGAAGATGCTACAGGGAGAAAGCAAGCAAGAGAGTGCTGGTGGAAGACAGCAAGCAAGAAGAAGCTAGAGAGCGTGAGTCATCTCTACCTTTACATGAATAATTAAAAACAAACAACCCCGCACCACGGAGCGGCTCTATGGGGCGACTTATGAAATCACATATATCAAAACCACAAAGGTCGATGGATGCTCAGACAACACAGAGGACACAGACAGACATTTGGATAGATGCAATCAAACCTTGGCTGTGTGACAGGTCACAATCTCCGCTGCCACCCAGGTACTGACACTGTCGGCGAATCGTAACATCTGTAGCAGATACTTATCCTGTGTGCAGTTAGGGGAGAAGAGACTGCAAACCTCGACCAGAAGAGGTTCCGCCGAGAAGGATCTATCAGGTCGGAAACATAAAGAGAAGATGAATATCACCCAGAGGTGACGACTAAAACGCAAAGCTTATTACAAAGTTATGCGAAGTTGTGTCTTTGATTCACTTTTGTCTGATATTAGGGATACGCTGGATTTTGTCACTTGGCCGGCATTGTCCCTCACCAACCGGCTAATCGGCAGTTACTACAATGTATCAAAGAAAAACTATCACCAGGTTTTTGCTACTCGAGTGCAGTATAATATAGAGACAGAGACCCTGATTCCAGTGATGTGTCACTTACTGGGCTGCTTGCTGTAGTTTTGATAAAATCACTGTTTTATCAGCAGGAGATTATCACTATGTAGTCCTCTATATTCATGAGCTCTGTATAACCCCGCCCCCACATTTAATTGGCAGCGTTCTGCCTATGCACAATGTACACAGAAAGCTGCCAATCAGTTTTGTGGGCGGGTTAAACAGAGCTCAGCATTCAGAGAACTGTTTGATCTACAGCAGATAAAACACTGATTTTATCAAAACTGCAGCAAACAGCTCACTGAGTGGCATATTGCTGGAATCAGGGTCTCAGCCTCTACATCATGTGGTGGAGCAAAAACCCTTCAAATTCACAGACTTGGGTAAAGATAAAGGTCTGTACGAGCAGTAGACAAAATGGTTATTTGCTAAAAATAATGATAAAAGAATAGAGCTTGTACATGGCAATCACTGCAGAGATGGGAAGACATATGCGGAGCGATGCCATCATACAGCTGTATTCTGAAATCATCCCATTAGTTAAAATTGCTCAAAATGTTTGTCCTGTTTTCCTTACATGAATAAAGACCTGTCAGAATCTGCGTCCCCCCAACAATGGGGTCAGAGCGTTCCTCCGAGCACGGCGCCCCTCCATCCCACACCTCCAGGTCATTATACCAGGACACCTGCATCAGCCGGGAAGATCTCACTTGGCCCAGAGTTTATTTTCCTCTCCCCCAGCACAGAGCCTCCATCCAGTGACCTTGGTGCTTTATCTCCAGACTTACTTTGGAACATTGCTGGATTTGTCTTTAACTCCTAGCGCCCGCGAGTTCAAGAAGTTGACAGGATGGCACTTCTGAAACATTTCCTACCAAGCAGAAATGGAAGAAAATAAAAATCAGATTTAACGACACCAGGACAGCTTTATAATCAATATAATCACGGTCAGGCTGCAGTCTAGCACAGATGCCGCCGACAGTCAGTCCCCTGTACGGGGTAGACGGCGCAGTCAGTCCCCTGTACGGGGTAGACGGCGCAGTCAGTCCCCTGTACGGGGTAGACGGCGCAGTCAGTCCCCTGTACGGGGTAGACGGCGCAGTCAGTCCCCTGTACGGGGTAGACGCCGCAGTCAGTCCCCTGTACGGGGTAGACGCCGCAGTCAGTCCCCTGTACGGGGTAGACGCCGCAGTCAGTCCCCTGTACGGGGTAGACGCCGCAGTCAGTCCCCTGTACGGGGTAGACGCCGCAGTCAGTCCCCTGTACATAGTGTAGACGCCGCAGTCAGTCCCCTGTACATAGTGTAGACGCCGCAGTCAGTCCCCTGTATGGGGTAGACGCCGCAGTCAGTCCCCTGTATGGGGTAGACGCCGCAGTCAGTCCCCTGTATGGGGTAGACGCCGCAGTCAGTCCCCTGTATGGGGTAGACGCCGCAGTCAGTCCCCTGTATGGGGTAGACGCCGCAGTCAGTCCCCTGTATAGTGTAGACGCTGCGGTCAGTCCCCTGTATAGTCTATGCGCTGCCTCTGGTGGACGGTCGTCAGTGTCCGTAGTTATGATCACAATTTATCTGGGTGGAGAAACATTGGGGGCAGAGGTGTCTGGCCGACCTCACTGCCCCATCAGCTCTCACATAATCTCATCGTGCTTCTGCCCCCTTCATCTGGTGATCAGGGGTCTCCAGACCTTCTACCAATCCAAGCTTCTGTCATCTCACTGACATGTAAAAGGGTCTCTGCCAGATACCCGGAGCAGTCACCGCAGCAGGGAGGCGGCAGGTGTAAGATCTGCCATCTGCAGTATGTGACGAGCTCTGGCGCCCTCTAGTGGTCCGTGATGAAATTAGTCTCATAATAAAAGCACACTCCCTCTGGCACCTGATCGGCAAACGAGTGCCCATCGGCTGTCATGTGCCATTCAGTAAAATTATACACTAAATAAATGCAATAATAGAGCAAAATAAAGCAGAATTACACCTTAATAATGAAGCAATCCGAGGACAACTACATGAAGATTTAAAAAAAAAATAGATAAAATTAAATAAAAACCTGATTTAAACCGTAAAACATTTTTTTTCTGATGACACCCTTTAATGAGTGGATGCACCCAAAGGGTTACCAGATAGCAGGGATGGCACTGCCCACCCATCACCTCGAAGTACCCCGGTGCCCAATGGTTGTAGTGACAGATTCTCACCTCTTGCAGTAAGGTCAGCTGCGCAGCGATCTGCTGAACACTACACTCCTGTATAGAGCTTGTGCTGCACTCCTCTCCCTTCATATAGTACGAGGACAGGTCTTCTACAAGTCCGGGGTAACACGGCCGGGGCAGCACTGCGGAGATGGTGTACGTCTTCTCCCTGTGGTGAGGGATGTGGAGGCCGTTGCCTTTAGAAAGTCTCCAGTTGAAGCTCTGCAAAACATGGCGGAGCTGCGATCAGGTCTGGGCACTCGCACAATGAACAGAACGGTGTCGTACACAGAGAAGGTCAAGGTTTCATGGCTGGACGTTCCCAGGGGGGAAGGGAAGGAAAAAAGGGGTCCTGGCCCACCGGGGGGAGGGGTCCTGGACCAGGATCCATCCTGGCCCGCCGGGGAGAGGAGACGAAAGGGACCCTGGCCCGCCTGGGGGGAGGGAGAAGAAAGGGACCCTGGCACGCCGGGGGGGGGGGGGGTTAGGAGAAAGGGACCCTGGCACGCCGGGTGGGGGGGGGGGGGGGAAGAAGGGGACCCTGGCACGCGGGGGCGGGGGGACGAGAAGAAAGGGACCCTGGCCCGCCGGGGGGGGGGGGGGGGAGGAGAAGAAAGGGACCCTGGCACGCCGGGTTTGGGGGGGGGGGGGGGGGGAGAAGAAGGGGGCCCTGGCACGCGGGGGCGGGGGGACGAGAAGAAAGGGACCCTGGCCCGTCTGGGGGGAGGGGGGGAGAAAGGGACCCTGGCACGCCGGGGGGGGGGGGGGGGGGAGAAGGGGACCCTGGCACGTGGGGGGAGGAGAAGAAAGGGACCCTGGACCGTCTGGGGGGAGGGGGGGGGGGAGAAAGGGACCCTGGCACGCCGGGGGGGGGGGGGGGAGAAGAAGGGGACCCTGGCCCGTCTGGGGGGAGGGGGGGGGGGGGGGGGGGAGAAGAAAGGGACCCTGGCACGTGGGGGCGGGGGGACGAGAAGAAAGGGACCCTGGCCCGCCGGGGGGGGGAGAGGGGGGGGGGGGGGGGAGGCTGGCCTGCGGGGAAAGGGTAGGGGTTTGTTGACATGCTGTGTTTTTACCATGAAAAGAAAGCAGCTTTTTACAGCACAAACAAAGTGAAAGATTTCTGAAATCTCATGCACATGCTGCTCATTGTTTCTTTAATTCATTCAGCATTTCTGCAGCATTTTTATTCATTCAAATGATTGGGGGAAAATAAAAAACACACAAAAAAAGCACATATTTTACGCAGTTTTCCAGCCAAGAGAGACGTTTTTGGAGCAGAAAAATCTGCTGCAAATACTCAATGAGCAACATTAAGTAATCAAAACATTTATATTTTATGTGTACCTATAGAATGCATCCACATAATCATATAACATAATGGCAGCAGTTACTATCAAAATTCACTAAAGACAACAATCAGTCTTCTTAAAGATAGTACTCACATAATCTAATATATAAGCTCAAAACATGCTGCAGGCACAATCAGCCCCAATAGAAGGAAAGAGAGATATATATATATAAGCAAGGAATGCAAAAGAGCAGACAAGGGTAGGAGTCAGGAATGGTATATTAGGATTAGATAATGCTCTTTATGGTCAGGATATATTACTTTTTCTCTTTTTTGTACTTGTAGATGCAGCACTATTCGTTGGCAGATTTGTCGAAAGTGACGACTACGGTTCAGAATGGAGCCAGACAGGCCAATCCGAACATTCACAGATCAGATTTGGTCATTCGGGGGGTGGGGAGGGCTTGGTAAAAACAGAACTCATCTGTGCGCTGTTTTTAACAGATTAGTGTTTTGCAGACATGTTCATGTGAATAAGGCTGAGTTCACACGATGCGTATTTCATGCGTTTCCGCGGCGTTTTTGCAGTTGCGGAAACGCATGAAAAACGCATGGTAGAAGGGAAGCAATGTTCCCCAATGGAAATCCGCATGTGCTGTGCCCATGATGCGGATTTTTCCGCAGCGTGAACGCTGCGGTCAAAAATCCGCAGCATGTCAATTAATTTTGCGGAAACGCGGCGATTTCGCCGCCATTGACTTGCATTAGAACGCGCCAATTCCGCAAGACAGCATCTGTACTTGCGCTATTGGCGCGTTCTAATATGCGGATGGTACCCGAGTGTGGAGGAGAGGAGAGTCTCATCCACACCCAGGTACCAAAAAAGAATAAAATAAAAAATAAATGTATTCTTACCTTCTGTCGGCCCGCGCACCGCTCCTGCTTGGTTCCCGGCACTTGCAGTGAGTTGTAGGACCTGCGCTGACGTCAGTCATGTGACGGGTCACGTGACGCTGACGTCGGCAGGTCTTTCAATTCAAAGTTGCCGGGAGAACGGAGTGAGCGGGACAGCGCGGGCCATCGGAGGTAAGTATATACACTCTCTCGGGTCACACTATATAAATCCATGCCGTTTGCATGGATTTATATAGTGTGACCTAGTTGTCAAGCACTTTCCAGGTGATGCTAAAATCGCCTGGAAAGCGCTTGTCAATCTGCATGCGGAAACGCATGTGAATCTGCATGTGGATCCGCATGTATTCTGCAGGAAAAACGCATGCACAATCTGCATGCGTTTTTTCTGCCAGGGAGATGCAGAAATTTCTGCTTCATTTCTGCATCGTGTGCACATACCCTAAGACCCAAACGCTCCAGACACAACCAAAGGCCTCGAAATACATTAAATAAAGGTCGGCTGAACCTGCGAATTCCAGTGATATGGGCCAATACATATATACAGTGGTGTGAAAAAGTGTTTGCCCCCTTCCTGATTTCTCATTCTTTTGCATGTTTGTCACACTTAAAATGTTTCAGATCACAAAACAAATGTAAATATTAGACAAAGATAACACAAGTAAACACAAAATGCATTAAGGGAAAAAGAAATCCAAAACTACAGGGCCCTGTGTAAAAAAAAAAAATAATAAATTACCCACCAAACCTAATAGTTGGTTCAGCCACTCTTAGCAGCAACATCAAGCATTTGTGATAACTGGCAATAAGTCTTTTCCAACACTCAGGCCACACATCTGTGCGAAATTGTTGTAATTCAGACACATTGGAGGGTTTCCGAGCATGAACCGCCTTTTTAAGGTCATGCCACAACATCTCAATTGGATTAAGGTCAGGACTTTGACCAGGCCACTTCAAAGTCTTAATTTTGTTTTACTTAAGCCATTCAGAGGCGGACTTACTGGCGGGTTATGCAGCAGGACAACGATCCAAAACACAAGTGCGTTTCAGCCTGAGGTCATGAACAGATAGCCGGATATTCTCCTTCAGGATTTTTTGGTAGACAGCAGAATTCATGGTTTCATTGACCACAGCAAGTCTTCCAGGTCCTGAAGCAGCAAAAAAGCCCCAGACCAGCACATTACCACCACATTTTACTGTTGGTATGATGTTCCTTTTCTGAAATGTTGTGTTACTTCTACACCAGATATAATGGGACATACACCTTCCAAAAAATTCAACATTTGACTCGTCAGTCCACAGAATATTCTCCCCAAATTCTTGGCGATCATCATGATGTTTTCTGGCAAAACTGAGACAAGCCTTTATGTTCTTTTTTCTCAGCAGTGGTTTTCATCTTGGAACTCTGCCATGCAAGGCCATTTTTGCCCACTCTCTTTCTTATGGTGGAGTCATGAACACTGACCTTAATTAAGACAAGCAAGGCCTGCAGTTCTTTGGATGTTGTTGTGACGTCTTTTGTAACCTCTTGGATGAGTCGTCACTGGGCTCTTGGGGTAATTTTGGTTGGCCGGCCACTGCTGAGAAGGTTCATCACTGTTCCGTGTTTTTGCCATTTCTGAATAATGGCTCTCACTGTGGTTCGCTGGAGTCCCAAAGCTCTAGAAATGGCTTTATAACCTTTTCCAGACTGATAGAGCTCATTTACTTTGTTTCTCTTTCGTTCCTGAATTTCTATGGATCGCAGCATGATGTCTAGCTCTTGTGGATCTTTTGGTCAACTTCACTTTCAGGCAGGTCCTATTTAAGTGATTTCTTGATTGAGAACAGGTGTGGCAGTAATCAGGCGTGTGTGTGGCTAGGGAGATTGAACTCAGCTTCCTTAAGATGTGATAAACCACAGTTAAAACATAAATTAAGGGGATGGGGGGGGGCAATCTTTTCACACATGGCCCTGTAATATATTATATATATTATATTATATTATATTATATTATATTATATTATATTTATATATATATATATATATATATATATATATATATATATATATATATATATATATATATATATATATATATATATATATATATATATATATATATATATATATATATATATATATAGCTGAGCGCTCCTGTGCATGGAGGAATCAAGAGAGATATGGCTGAATGGTATCTCGCACTTTCAAAGTGACTAGGACTTACTTTCCTCGGAGCCAGCGTTATCTCTCCACTGCTGCGTTGGTTTCTGTTTGGCTGCAGTGCTGTGGACATGACATCAGTGCTGCAGCCAATCCATCAATGAGCAATTGTAGATGGCATGAGCTGCTGAACTCACAGATTGGCTTCAGTGATATCAATGTGTAGTCAGCGCTCAAGTCATACAACAGAGACTAGCTCAGTGGCAGAGATCAGCGACGAACTCAGGAAGGGTAAGCAAGTCATTTAATTTTTTTCTTATAGCTACAGTTTTTTTTTTCTTCAGTGTCATGCTTCATCCCTTCAGACACTTCACTGGACTTACGGCTCTTAGCTTCCCTACACATCGCTTGCTGCTAAATGAGTTAACTGAGAATCCGTAAGTGAGCTCATTCTAAAGTGAGCTTATAAGTCTTTTTTTGCATTTTTTAGCTAATTTCTGCACTGATAAATAACAGACCACATCAAAGTTGACTGAACATTGATTGATGTCAAAAATCAGCACAGAGGAACTCAGAAGAAAAAAAAAAAGTCATTAACGCCCCTATCAGCATGAGCTCACTTATAGATTCTCAATTAACTCATTCAGCAGCCAGCAATGTGCAGGAAAACATACAGCCACATCCTTTAACACAGTGTATTAGCTTTGAATTTATTGTTTCTCTAATGTCAGGCCCCAACATTAAAAATTGGTAGATGGTCCAACATTAGAAAGTTCTCCTGAAGGAGCCCAAGAGTCTTCACGTGTCCAGATCCCGGAGCGACGCTATACTGAGGAGACCTAAAAATAACAGATACTGGGACCAACATGGAGCAGAAGAGCAGGGAAAACACCAACCTTCCTAGAAACATTATCCTCCGAGAACTTGGTGCACAGGGAGTGCAGGGATTTGGTGTCGTCCCTTTTCTCAGACCCCAGAGTAGGAGAAGAGATTGTGCACTTCTTACAGGAGAGCTCCTGCAGCAGCGACAGCAAGTAGTCACCGCGCTCATCCCTGGGAAGGATCTGGAATCAAGGAAACATGAAGGTACAATATTATATGGTCACAGACACAAGGATTGTAATAAAAAGGGGTTTTCTGGTTTTAGAAAACCCTTCTGCCGCAGCTGCGATCTGAGCTTTACTCCCCCTCACCGGGTCCAGAGCTGAGTCTCCCCCATTGTCCCCAATATCGGTTATCTGCACATTAACAGAGCGATAACCAATTAGTGATCACAGCAGCTCGTGCCGTCAACTTGTGACAACCACATTGGTATGTGACTGCAGCCTTAAAGGGGTTTTCCTAGTAGTTGACAACCCCTTGAAGGCTGCAGTCACATACAGAGGTGGTTGTCGCGAGTTGAGGGCACGAGCTGTACTAACTGGTTTTTGCACCTTCTCAAATCTGAATGTTTTCCCCTGTCAAAATAAAAACACTTATACTCCCCTCCCGTTCCAGCGCTGTTCCAGCAGTGTCAGCACTCGCTCTCCCGGGGCTCAGTAAGGTGTTTGGGTGCAGGGATCACGTGACGTAAACACCGTTCCAGCGCTGTTCCAGCAGTGTCAGCACTCGCTCTCCCGAGGCTCAGTAAGGTGTTTGGGCGCAGGGATCACGTGACGTAAACACCTCACTGAGCCCCGGGAGAGAGAGTGCTGACACTGCTGGAACAGCACTGGAACCGGAGGTGAATATATGTGTTTTCATTTTGATGAGGGAAAACACTCAGATTGAGAAGGGGTTGTCCAAGTAGTGGATAACAGAAAGGGAATGTGTCGTGATAAACAAGAAAAGATGAAAAATCCTGCAATTCTTACTATGGCCACTGGGTGTAATATCAGATTTCTAATTCCTGTTGGGCATATGGAGATTATCAGCAATAAACTGACTCAGACCCTACTGAATTGTACAGAAGTATTTTCTGCTCATGCTCTGATTAGGGCAAACATCATTGTACAGGAGAAGGAGGTGAGCTGTGAAATATATTGTGCATGGTGGATCCTGTGTTCTCTATTATATATAGAGGTGTCATCAGTTATTGTACAGGAGGTGAGCTGTGACATCCTCTCCTGTGAATGGTGGATCATGTGTTCTCTGCTGTACATAGAGGTGTTATCAGTCATTGTACCGGAGGAGGTGAGCTGTGATATCACCTATTGTGATTGGTGGATCGTGTGTTCTCCGCTGTATATAGAGGTGTTATCTGTCATTGTACAGAACGTGGAGGAGGTGAGATGTAACATCCTCTCTTGTGAATGGTGGATCGTGTGTTATCTACTGTATATAGAGCTGTTATCAGTCATTGTACAGGAGGAGGAGGTGAGCTGTGATATCACTTATTGTGATTAGTGGATTGTGTGCTCTCTGCTGTACATAGAGGTGTTATCAGTCTATATAATCCTGTGCTGATAATGAGACAGCTGAAGAGACAGGACAGGAATTGTGAGTCTAGGATAAAGGCCCCGTCACACTTAGCGACGCTACAGCGATCCCGACAACGATACGACCTGTCAGGGATCGTTGCTGCGTCGCTATGTGGTCGCTGGTGAGCTGTCAAACAGGCAGGCTCACCAGCGATCAGGGGAGCAGCGACATCGTGGAAAGAATCTTTCCACGATGTCCTGCTCCTGGTTACCAGCCTGCTGAAGCAGGAGCAGGCTGGTAACTATGGTAAACATAGGGTTACTAGGGGCACACACGCACCTAGTAACTCGCTGTTTATCATGGTTACGAGCCTGCTACGGTGAGCGGGAGGTTACCGCTCACTTTAGCAGGCTCGTAACCATGATAAACAGCGGGTTACTATGTGCGCGTGTGCCCCTAGTAACCCGATGTTTATCATGGTTACCAGCCTGATCGCTGGTGATACACAGCGATGTGTGCTGACCAGCGGGAGGGCAACGACCAAAAAAAGGTCCAGGACATTCTGCAGCGATCAGCGACCTCACAGCAGGGGCCTGATCGTTGCAAAGTGTCACACATAGCGACATCGCTGGTGAGGTTGCTGTTGCGTCACCAAAACCTTGACTCCGCAGCGATCTCGCTATGTGAGACGGGGGCTTTAGTCCTAGTGGCCAATGTGACAATTGAAATATTTCCATTCATTTTTACATAGTGATATTGATAACTGAAAAAAAGACAAAACCAAAACACAAAAACAAAATTAAAATGACATTTAACATAAAATCCCGATTTAACCAATAGCTCATTTTCCCTTTACAGCGACTTCTGATCAATTCAAATGTATTTTCGCGCTTGTTCAGCTAAATCACCTGGGAATTACTTAAGACTTCGATCTTGTCTAGAAGATCTGGGTTCATGGAGAAGTCGATGCTCCAGCATTCTTCTATCCAGGCTTGTAGGAGCACAAGGGACCGATGATAGATTTTGGCGTCCAAACAAGAGGGGTCCATGTCTTCTCTACAGTCACACAGAACAATATTAGTAAAATAATGACCGTCATATACATTATATATACACATCAAGTGCTGGGAGGAGAAGTAGAAATAGGAGAAATTAGTCAGCGGTCCCCACCCTCCTTGTAAGACGGAGAAGCCGCATTTCCCATGTGGGAGGCCGGTCATGTAGTAACATTGCCTGTTTGGCCGGATCCCAGCAATGTGGTATTAATTAACTGCACCGCACACATATTACAAGCCGTAACCGACATTTTACAATAAAAGACCTCTTATATTTCCAAAATTAATAAAAAAGTCCACAAGTCAGCTGTGATTAACTCCATCACCCCCCTCCGTACAGCGGCAGAGGGTCCGACATCAGCTCGGTGCAAAGTGTCCTATGGAGTTCAATGAACAGTGAGCGCCCTCTAGTGGTGGCTGCAGGCTGTCCATGAGATTGGGAGCTCCGCAGCAGAAAATAAAAAGCGCCAAGGAAAAATCCACGTGGGCTGGAAACGTTGCAGACTTTAATAGTGCAATTGGTAAAATACCACATGAGATTAACCCTTTCATGGCCAGCAATTATTTATTTTTAAATTTTTGCACTTTTTGGTTATTCTCTCAATTCTTCCAAGAGTCACAACTTTTATTTTTATTTTTTTATTTCCTCCTCAGTCAACAATTGCCGTATCAGGGCTTATTTTTCTTTTTAATGATACATTATATGGGAATATGAATTGTAAGAAAACAAAAAAAATCCAAATGGGGTATGTTAAAAAAAAAAAAACACACCCAGAAATCTGCCACCATTGTTTTTCTATTGAGAATACACAAATTCCATCCTGTTTCTCTCCAATTCTTGAAGATTAAGAACCGGGAAGGAACAGGTTCCAAACTCCCGATGCCCCAGCATATCTTATGTCTACCTGCTCCATTGCAGCGCATCATGATGCATGCTTGATTTTAAGGCATTTTCTACGAGTGCTGGATCAACTAAGTAGAAACGCCAGTACAGATATTGATCATTTTACTAGTTCCCCAAGGGTGCACTTATAGCGCAGGATTATTCGAAACAATAATTCTGGAGGGTAAACAGGTTGCTAATCACCTGACAAATGAGCAAAACGATTGTCGGGTGAAATGATGTTTAAGCTTGCTTAGAAAATGATCGTTCTTGGTAGCGCATCGTCAGGTGTAAACAGGCGCACTGCTGTGGAGAACAATGGCAGCCTATGAGCACAGAACGATCGAGGTGGTTTTACTGGGGAATGAAGGTGAATGGCTGCCAGAGATCAGCATTCCTGGCGGTCACAGAAGGTTTGTGGGGGGTAAAACCTGCACATGTATACGGCCAGTCCACCTTGGAAGACGACGACACGCTGATATATAGTTCTTCTATTTAAATAAATCATATATTTAGAAATAGAAAGATAGAAACCTTGGCAATGTGTTGTTAATCCGGTCCACAAGGAACTTCAGTAGATCCTCCTGGCAGCAGAAGTACCGGAAGGCGTAGAAGAACTGCTGCACATAGCCGTCCACAACAGCATTTCTGGGCGGAAAAAGAAAAAAAAAAGGGAAAAGGACAAAGAAAATGAGTCACTATGAGCACAGCAAGCAACAAGGGAGGCGCATACTAGTATATGAAATGGCTTCTCTACATTTCTAGTAAATTATTGTATTCACCATAAAGCAATTCAGAAACATCTTTACTTAAAATTCTGCATTGCGTCGTTCCTCTGTAATTCCTCTGAGAAAAGTAGCAATTAATTGACATCAGGGCACAACTATAACCCCTAGATTGTGTCTGAAAAAGTAAAAAGCTAAGGACCCCCCAATGTAAAGTTGTTGTTTTTTTTGCCATTATCCCCAAACAATGAATTATGTTACCACCGGCCATGATGCAATAAAGCAGAACAAGTGGAAATATTCTGCTTTATTGCATGCATCATGGCCGGTGGGGTCCTGAACATTCCCGCCGCCATGCTTCACACGTTCTTCTGGTGAAATGCAGTCTTCTGGAACTGGGGATTAATCTCCACGCCACGTCTGTACAGAGCACTCAGGGCGGAGCAGATTCATCAGTTTTTGCCAGAGTAAAATTGCTTGAAGTTTTCGAAAACTTTTTGCGCAACGTGAAGGTGCTCAATAATTTTGCAAAACTTGGCATCTTTTCCCGCCTTGTGCTCTGAAAAGTGCGCAGAGCACGAACAGGACGGGGTGCAACCAAATGCGCCCCAAGAAAAATCATAATTTACGCCATAAAAGATGTGTCAATTACGAAAGAAATCTACACCAGCCCCTGAGCAGAGAAGTGTTTCTGGAGAAGACACACAGCATTCCTAAGAGGTGATCGCCTCTTAATATGGGAGGGAGAGACCAAAGTTCAGGTCCCCATTGACTTCTACGGAGTTCTGGTTCTGGATAAAGTTCGGGTAGAGTTCTGGTTCTTTGGACTACAGTTCGGTTGAACCCGAGCTTTCACAGGTCTGCTCATCCCTACTAACAAGCCAGATATAATGCTCCCAGTTCTGGGAATTATGGACATACGACTGCCACACGTTGGGTGAATAAGCCCTTACCGGTAGGACCCAAGATGAAATTCGGAGGATTCAGCCTTTCGGCTCCTTTTTTAGCTCCATAAAGAGATGAAAACGATGGCGCAGCCCCCTCAGATATTAGTATGGGCAGTAATAAGGCATGGTGCACTACACGTAACAGCAGACATGTTATCTAATACTAAACAGCTAGCCCCCTCCTAGATGTGCGAGCGGCTGTACATCGCCGGCAGTTGGGAATACGAGTATGATTGCTCTCATACCAGTACGTATGGATTTCTAGGAATTTTAAACACATCTGATCCCATTTCCTAAAGATTGTAAAGTACGTCACAGGGGCAGAATGCTTTTCCATACCCCAAAAAACAACATTCATGGAACACCTGCAAAAAGTGTCAAATATACGTGCAGCCTCACATGCATTATCCATGACTGATCTCCATAAATCCTACAACAACATCCTCTCCATATTATTATCCCGCAGCGCGCGTCGGGTCGTACCTGGAGTAGAGATGCACCAGCAGCCCCAGGGGAGTCCCGGCCTGGAGGTTCTTTGATGTGTGGTCTCGCTTGTGAGCTTTTTCATTGTACATAAGAAGAAAGGCATCGATTTCAGAAGAGCTCAGAGACGGAAGACTTGCCAGGTTCGCCACCGTGGGGAGGTCCCGCGACTCCAGCCCCCATTGTTCAGCATAAGAAACCTCCAAGTGGAGAGAATAGAACGATGGAATAAAAAGACCCATAGAACAGAAAAGTCTCACCATTAAAAATGTACTCTTAAATACTCAATCTTTGCGTAATTCTAGGCATTGTAAGCGGTTGGAAAAAGCATTGTTGAATTTTATTTATTTTTTTTTTTTTTTACTGTGTCCCTCGTAGATGGTGTCTGGTATTTCTTTGGAGAACACCGGGGTGTAAAAGCCGCCGGCTTCTCACAAGACTTTTTGTTTTAGGAAAAGAAAAATCCAAAAATGGTGGAGAAAAGAAAGAAACCCTTTAATTAAAACCTAACTTTAATTATATCAATTAAAAAACAGATTCTCAATAGGAGCGTCAAAGCGTTTTATCTGAAAAGTGCATGATGTACAGTACAGACCAAAACTTTGGACACTCCTTCTCATTTAAAGATTTTTCTGTATTTTCATGACTATGAAAATTGTACATTCACACTGAAGGCATCAAAACTATGAATTATCACATGTGGAATTATATACTTAACAAAAAAGTGTGAAACAACTGAAAATATGTCTTATATTCTAGGTTCTTCAAAGTAGCCACCTTTTGCTTTGATGACTGCTTTGCACACTCTTGGCATTTTCTTGATGAGCTTCAAAGCTTCAAGAGGTAGTCACCGGAAATGGTTTTCACTTCATAGGTGTGCCCTGTCAGGTTAAATAAGTGGGATTTCATGCCTTATAAATGGGGTTGGGACCATCAGTTGTGTTGTGCAGAAGTCTGGTGGATACACAGCTGATAGTCCTACTGAATGGACTGTTAGAATTTGTATTATGGCAAGAAAAAAGCAGCTAAGTAAAGAAAAACGAGTGGCCATCATTACTTTAAGAAATGAAGGTCAGTCAGTGCGAAAAATTGGGCAAACTTTGAAAGTGTCCCCAAGTGCAGTTGCAAAAACCATCAAGCGCTACAAAGAAACTGGCTCACATGAGGACCATCCCAGGAAAGGAAGACCAAGAGTCACCTCTGCTTCTGAGGATAAGTTTATCCGAGTCACTAGCCTCAGAAATCGCAGGCTAACAGCAGCTCAGATTAGAGACCAGGTCAATGCCACACAGAGTTCTAGCAGGGGACACATCTCTACAACAACTGTTAAGAGGAGACTTTGTGCAGCAGGCCTTCATAGTAAAATAGCTGCTAGGAAACCACTGCTAAGGACAGGCAACAAGCAGAAGAGACTTGTTTGGGCTAAAGAACACAAGGAATGGACATTAGACCAGTGGAAATCTGTGCTTTGGTCTGATGAGTCCAAATTTGAGATCTTTGGTTTCAACCACCATGTCTTTGTGCGACGCAGAAAAGGTGAATGGATGGACTCTACATGCCTGGTTCCCACCAAGAAGCATGGAGGAGGAGGTGTGATGGTGTGGGGGTGCTTTGCTGGTGATTTATTCAAAACTGAAGGCATACTGAACCAGCATTGCTACCACAGCATCTTGCAGCGGCATGCTATTCCATCCGGTTTGCGTTTAGTTGGACCATCATTTATTTTTCAACAGGACAATGACCCCAAACACACCTCCAGGCTGTGTAAGGGCTATTTGACCAAGAGGGAGAGTGATGGGGTGCTACGCCAGATGACCCAGCTTCCACAGTCACCAGACCTGAACCCAATCGAGATAGTTTGGGGTGAGCTGGACCGCAGAGTGAAGGCAAAAGAGCCAACATGTGCTAAGCATCTCTGGGAACTCCTTCAAGATTGTTGGAAGACCATTTCCGGTGACTACCTCTTGAAGCTCATCAAGAGAATGCCAAGAGTGTGCAAAGCAGTCATCAAAGCAAAAGGTGGCTATTTTGAAGAACCTAGAATATAAGACATATTTTCAGTTGTTTCACACTTTTTTGTTAAGTATATAATTCCACATGTGTTAATTCATAGTTTTGATGCCTTCAGTGTGAATGTACAATTTTCAAAGTCATGAAAATACAGAAAAATCTTTAAATGAGAAGGTGTGTCCAAACTTTTGGTCTGTACTGTATGTAAAATAGGCCCCGGTCCTGCTCTGCCCCATATACATTGAGGTTGTCTGATACCAGGTGACGTTTTAACACTACATGATAGGACTCTCCCGATGGGTCACCTTGGTGCTGGTGGGATGGCTTTTAGGCTATTTTGATCAAAAACACTGTTTTACCAAGTACCCTATGTTATTTATATGTACTATTATTATTTATTTACAACAGGGAATTGGTCATTTTGTTTTTATCTTAGGTTGTATCTGTTCAATCGCCACAGTGTGAACATGCTCCTACGCGTTTCCCCCTTCTAGCCTCAGATTCATCAGAAATCAAAGAAGGGTCCATGTTGAGGTGTTCAGGAGAGGGGCGACGTGCTGCCAAACTTCAGCAGGTGACCAATATGACCATCGCCTTACCTGAAGCAATTTTTTGGCCAGTTCAAGAAACTGCACCTTTGATTTCATTTCTTCCAAATGACCTTTAAGCTTGGGCAACAAGTCTTTCACATCAGATCCTACAGAAAATACAATATTTAGAAGTACAATTTGCATTCCAGTAAGGAGTCCATTGATGAAGACGGGAATGACCCTGGAAGTGATGACCGCGTGTCGCTCACATAGCACACGCTTCATGGTCACAGAAGAGGAGACATCTACATCTGGGAATGGAGTGGTGGTCAGGTAACGGCTATTAAAGGGTTATTCCAATCTTTGCACGTTAGTCTTGTAGATAAGAACTGGAGCGGAAGGGGGGGCATGCATGTGCTTCAGTGGGGGTCTCACTGGCCGGATTCCTCTAGCGATCAGCGAGTTATCGCCTATTCTGTGGATAGATATTTGGATGCAAAGATGGGAATATCCACGGGCAGCACGAATCCGAGACCGGCTGCACAACTGAGGCCAAGTTTGTACAGTTTAAAGGAACATAGGAATAGATGAGACCAATCCAGCGCCAACCCTGGATGCCTTCTCCCACACATGGGACAGACCTTTCAATCACCTAGAACGAGCCAGCGCTGCGGCGGCGCCTGACTAGTCTCATGTATTTCTATGGTCCCCGACCGGACCTTTAAACCATGCGTACCGGTCTGCAATGGTGCAGCCATACTCCAATTCATGCTGCCCGCGGTTTGGACATCATGAATCAGTGGACAGGTTCCCTTTAGGTTCTTTCCTGCATGCAATGATCATAGGAGAAGCTCCTGGTATATGGGGATCACCAAACCACAAAGCAGAAGGGATGCAAGTTCTAAAACCCGGGACATCAAGGTCAAATTTTTCCTGAAAAATCTTAACATTTTATAGTTTTGCTAATAACAATCCCCCATCCACTGGATGTTTTCAACCCCGATCTCCGCACTGTCCCCCTCTGGTACGCAGCCCCATCTAATGACATGTAGATGCCATTTACCTTTACTCCTCTTCCCCTTCAGCATCAGATTCTGATAAAGCTTCACAGTTTTCCTGTAATTTTTGGTCTCGATCATCAGCTGCTGCTCCAGTTCCTGCAAAAGAGAAATAAAATCTCATTTTTCAGTTTTGCACATTTATTTATTCGTCATCATGTGAATACCCAGGCTGAATATTTACCGTGTATGATGAGATCATTATATCATTATTATGGAAACTTCCCATGAGATCTAAACCTGAACACAATTAAAATTTTACATCTGCGAGTCAAGACCCCCGTGGCCACAAGTGACTCCTGCTAGCGAAGTGCTACATGAGGGAAATGTGCTAAATATTCAAGAAAAGGGTATTTTTAGTGGGTTGTAAATGACGGCTGACAAGTTATCTGTACCTGTGAAAAACGCCATTATAACTAGAGACATCTGAGAATTACAATCTGTGTGCTGCACTTACCAGTCCATAAAGGCTTTTTGCCTTAAAGGGGATGTCCGGGCTACTGTTACTGTGGTCATCAATATCAGATCGTTGGGGGTCCGATCACCTGGCATGACCAGATATTGAGGTCATCAATATCAGATCGTTGGAGGTCTGACCCCCAAGAATCACCAGCTACTGAGGTCATCAATATCAAATTGTTGGAGGTCTGCCCCCAGGAATCACCAGCTACTGAGGTCATCAATATCAGATCATTGAGGGTTTGATCACCTGGCATGACCAGATACTTAGGTCATCAATATCAGATCGTTGGAGGTCTGACCCCAGGAATCACCAGCTACTGAGGTCATCAATATCAGATCATTGAGGGTTTGATCACCTGGCATGACCAGATACTTAGGTCATCAATATCAGATCGTTGGAGGTCTGACCCCAGGAATCACCAGCTACTGAGGTCATCAATATCAGATCATTGAGGGTTTGATCACCTGGCATGACCAGATACTTAGGTCATCAATATCAGATCGTTGGAGGTCTGACCCCAGGAATCACCAGCTACTGAGGTCATCAATATCAGATCATTGAGGGTTTGATCACCTGGCATGACCAGATACTTAGGTCATCAATATCCGATCGTTGGAGGTCTGACCCCAGAAATCACCAGCTACTGAGGTCATCAATATCAGATCATTGAGGGTTTGATCACCTGGCATGACCAGCTACTGAGGCCATCAATATCAGATCGTTGGAGGCCTGACCCACACCTTGCCATCACGCTCGGCGACATTACCTCCGGGGGAGGCAGGAGCAGCCTCTAACCAGGAACTGTAGATCAGCTCTGAAGGGGTCGTCAATACCATAAACCCGGACGACACCTTTAAGGGGCTTATAAGCCTTAGATAATATTTGCATCAAACCCACAGAGTCCAGCAAGATTAGCCAATGATCTAACAGCTGTGAGGTTATCCTGACTCTTCAGCAGATTTCAGATAAGAACATGAGGTGGGTGATCGGACATCAACTTGGCTTTTAACTTGTTCCCGGGAAAGTGAAGAGACATCGTCAGTTTATTCTTCTCTGCCCATGTTAATACAACCATGGCTGCTCAGAGAAGATAAGCTGCCGTCAGGTTTACTACACTCACCCTATTGTAAGCAAATGCACTCTCAGCTGAACGGAGCATGCATGTACATGGCGGAGTCAGGAGACATAGTGGTCAGCCGTCGTATAGGAACCTTTAGTTTATGTTCACATGATGCAGCAGCAGAAGAGGGAAAAGCTGCCCATAGACAAATACAGATTCCCGAAATCTCACAAATATCTTTTTATGGTTGCGGTTTAATGTTTCTCCTTGTGGAGAGTGACAAGCCAAACCCGACATGTGAGAGTGAAGAGACTTATAGGCCATGCATGCTCCTCTGGGAAATTAAATATGTAAATTGTTTCTACAGAGAGGAAGAGGACTAGAATTCTAGCACCATCTGTTGGAAGCAGCAATTCCATTACACCAAAGTCCAGAGCCTCTCACCTAGCCAAATCAGATCTCATACTTTGCACTGATGAGGGGCAGTATCCCGAAACACCGTGTCTGCAAATTGAGATTCTGGTTTGGCTTTT
The DNA here is from genome assembly GCF_046119375.1 of Phyllobates terribilis. NCBI lineage: Eukaryota > Metazoa > Chordata > Amphibia > Anura > Dendrobatidae > Phyllobates > Phyllobates terribilis. The sequence goes on from NW_027369403.1 coordinate 34,541, forward strand.
ATCCTAGGTCATATTTCAAGGCTCTTTGAAGTGTTGATATTGAATTTTAGGATCGCTGCTTCCAATAGTTGGCCCTAGAGTTCTAGTCCTCTTCCTCTCTGAAGAGACAATTTACATATTTAATTTCCCAGAGGAGCATTGCTTGGCTTATAAGTCTGCTCACTTTGACATGTCAGGCTTGGCTTGTCGTCACTTGTCACAAGGAGACACATTACCTCTTAGACCCCAGTCCAGAGCGGCTCACTGAATTTCCCCCATGCTTTATACTACAGCTTTGCTTTTCACAATACTACAGTATGTGGAGGATAGAAAGATGAATGTCTGGAAGCAATATAACCACAACCATAGAGTCTCAGTCTCTAGTGAATGGAGGAGGGAGGTAGTTATGTAGGTTCACAGTCTGCTGTAAATTGAGACGAGACCACCTTTAGCTGGGCCCCCTACATATTGTAAGAGAATACAAAGATGTCAACCTTGTATAGAGAAACGAGCTGCAGAGACACCCACCAGCCTCTTGGCCTCCATACTCCTCGAACACTTATCCTTTTGCCGGCCGAGGATCGTGACATAATGCTGGACATCGGGGTCAAACATCTCTGCTCCGCAGAAGGCGCTGGACCACCCGGAGCTGCACCTGTACACCTCCGCCAGGCAGACGGACATGCTTTCTCGCTGCTTCACTTCTTCGTTTTCTTCAGAGAGATCCGGACTGACACATAGGCGGTTACAGTCGGGGAACGCTCTGTAGGCAAAGTTCTCCTCACTTCCGGCTGGCCCCCGGGGGGCACACGGCAGCGGATGATCCTTATCGGCACTTCGTGCTGGAGAATCAGTCGCGTCCGTCTGATGAAATGAAGTGCGACTCTCCGTGCCCGCCGACGCCACCCGAGTCTCACAACCTTCAACGGGAAAAAGTAAAAAAAAAAAGATCAGGAGGGGAGAATTCACACAGTGTTCTCCGGAAAGGAGTCACAAGAAGAGGTCGTCAGAAAGCGGAAAAGTCAGGCTGAGAAACCAAGAAAATGTGGAAAATCCACTGGTGTTTTCAGATTACAATGTGGACTTTAAAGGGAATCTGTCAGCAGGATTTCACCCCCAAAACTATCTATATGCATATGTAGCGCTTTCAAAGAAAAGTCCAGTCCGTTCCTCTGTGGCTGAGAAATCAGTGTTTTAATTGATATGTAAATGAGGCTGAAGGGCTATGGTAGATCTAAAGCCTCTGTCACTCCAGCTCTACTCCGAGCCTTGAACCGCCTCCTTCTCCTTGACCGACAGCCTCTATTTTATGGGACTTCAGGCAAAGGAGCTGTCAGTTAAGCAAGAGGAGAGAGGAGGCGGTGCTGGGCAGGGAATAGAGCTGGAGTGACAGAGGCTTCAGATCTACCATAGCTCTTCAGCCTCAGTTATATATCAATTAAAACATTGATTTCTCAGCCACAGAGGACTGAAGAGCTATGGTAGATCTGAAGCCTCTGTCACTCCAGAGGCAGTTCAGGGCGGAGAATAGAGCTGGAGTGACAGAGGCTTCAGATCTACAGTAGCTCAAGGGAGAAATCCTTTTGACATAGTCCCTTTAAACTACTCACTAAGAAATTATTCTATATAGACATCCCAAGCTAGAAAACAAAGGCTTTGCCCTCTAAGTAGCTTTGTTTGCCATTTCATGCTGTTGCTTATACAGTAAAGTTTCACATAAGCACCAATATGGCGGACATGGAGGCCTTCAGTAGCCTGTTCCACTGCCAACACAACACCATTAGCACCCCATGACATGTCATGTTACACCCCTCCTTGACACTAGGGAACTCTGCCACCTGCATCTAATCACTTGGATGCCATTATCAATTATTTACAACGTTATTTAAGGGGTTAAGCAGCAGCATCCAGCGCTAGCTCTGACCACTACTTTTAGAGGGAGGTGCATTATTCCTTCCCATAGTATTCTGCCAGCACTATAGGTGCAGGGACTTTGTTTCTCTCACCTTCCAGTATGCATTGTGTCTAGCACCCGCAGTGCACAGAGTGGGCAAAGTGCATGAGCCAGCTCCACTGACCAGCATGGACGTCACATTTTGGGAGGGGAATAAATGGGGACACCATGCAACACCAGACGCCACCACAAATAAAACTAGTGCCCTTCAAGAAAAAAAATGTTTTCTACTGCTAGAAAATACCCAGTACAGAATAAGCACAAGCTGCATGGAAAAAGGCAAATTTACACCTGCCTAAAGGTTGTATGAGGTGCAGCAGTCCGGCCCCATTCATTTCACTAGAGCAGAGCCGCAGTAACCGGCACAACCCATGCACAGCTGCGGTGCTCTGTCTGGGGGGAAGCAGCCATGTTTTTCCAATGCTGTATAACCCCTGTAATGATTTGTAAAAGCCACAGATTCCAGCCACAGTAAGAAACACAGAATTGGGCAGAGAATAAGTCCCCATGTGGTATAATGCGCGTCCGCCACTTACCTGCCGGCAGTGTATCCACTGCTGGGTCTACGTCCTCCGGTGACAATGAATACTGCGACACAGTTGGTGATCTCTGCCCCGCAGCACCACGGGAGGCGCCGTCCACGGCTTCTTCTCCATCGGATATGTTCGTCTGCTCGCTGGTTGTTGCTCGGCTTTGCTTCCTATTTTTTCTCGTTTTCCTCTGAATATTCTTGAGGAGCTGAGCAGGATTATTGTTCGGAGAGGAATCTGCCGCTGTTTTCCTGCAGAAAAGAAGAAGTAACGGTGATCTATTTACAAGTGATACTGACTTACTCCCGAAAGATCATTCCAAAGAGCCGCCGTGTCAGCCCCCCGAGTAACCTGCGATCCACTGCCTGCTGCACAGTGTAACCCGCCTCTGCAGCAGAGACACCGGGACGGATGACTGGAAGTGAGGGGCAGGGGCAAAGACCCCCACACAGGAAGTGAGGGGCAGGGGCAAAGACCCCCACACAGGAAGCGAGGGGCGGGGGCAAAGACCCCCACACAGGAAGCGAGGGGCGGGGGCAAAGACCCCCACACAGGAAGCGAGGGGCGGGGGCAATGACCCCCACACAGGAAGCGAGGGGCAGGGGCAATGACCCCCACACAGGAAGTGAGGGGCGGGGCAATGACCCCCACACAGGAAGTAAGGGGCAGGGGCTATGACCCCCACACAGGAAGTGAGGGGCGGGGCTATGACTCCATACAGGAAGTGGTGAGGTGCGGGGCTCTCTCCAGGAAGTGAGAGGTTGGGCTTTGCCTCCATACAGGAAGTGGGGTGGTGGAGCAGGACTAGCTCTACAGGAAGTGGGGCGGTGGCGCAGGACTAGCTCTACAGGAAGTGGGGCGGTGGCGCAGGACTAGCTCTACAGGAAGTGGGGCGGTGGCGCAGGACTAGCTCTACAGGAAGTGGGGGGCGGGACTTTCTCTATACAGAAAGTGGGGGTGACTTGCTCTCTGCTCTCCTTCCTGTCTGTCAAACTGTAAACAAGCATAACGGAGAGATGGAACAGGCAAGCAGTTTTTAAATTGCTAGACACAATGCAAGCTGGTAAGTGAGAGAAACAAAGTCTTTGCACCTATAGTGCTGGCAGAATACTATGGGGAGGAATAGTCAACTGAAAATGAGTAGTTGGCAAGTTACATTGAATGAGAATCGGGACATTTCCTGGACATATTAAATCGGACATTAGTAATCCATGACAACTGCTGCTTTATATTTATGACCCATCAATGAAAGGTGTTACGTGAGGGACACCTAAGAAGTTCCCTTTCTCCCCCTGAGAGCAGGACACCCCGTGCTGTCCCTCTTCATAGAGGTCAATAAGAGCATCTGAAATCGTTGAATGTCCTCATTTACATTGCTCCTATTCACTGCGGCTGAGGATGGAAGCGGCTGAATGAGCACATTGTGCCGTTTTCAGTCCTCCCAACTATCTCAATGGAGAAGGAAAAGGGTCATTTGTTCTGGCAAACTGGTCCCTCCCCATAGAGATGAGTGGGAGCATTTTTTTCTCCTTTCCTAGTGCCCCCTCTGGTATTGCAGCTTAGCCTCATTCACTTAAAAAGGTTTAAGACATAGACCAAAATGGCGCTTTTTCTGAGACCTTAAAAGCAGACCCTATTTCTAATTCCAGACTATCCCTTTAATATGCTCTTCATCTCAGGGTCTAGAACACCTCTCCCAGCTCGAAACCACAAAGCTTTCCGTCTGTCCCCCGACAACAACCATAACAATTGACTTGAGCCTATTTACGTATTTGTTGTACCTGTCACTTTCTGATATGAGGGGGGAGATCTTCCTCATACAGAAATAAAGATCATTCTGAAAAAAAATCTAATACTGGATCTGCTGGAAAATGAAGTTACACGTGCGGCACCTGATGGGTGGAGGAGATCTGCCATTGATTATCTTGTAAAGGTTCTCCAGGAGGAGGTCGTCCCAGTAGAGATCACAGAACTTCTCACAGATCGCGCTGGAGAAGGTCGTATGCTGAAGACCTTTCAGGGCCAGAATATATTCACCTACACAAAAATAAAAAAAGACTACAAATGTCACGTAGACAAGATAGAATTAAAGGGGCTTTCCAGGCTTGGGGTACAAGTCTGAAGTCACTATGTGACTGCAGAGTGTACAAGGATTCTCCAGTGCTGTGGCTGTGAGGTCATCTTCTCCCAAATATGTGATTTGTATACTTCCGGCCACATTCCAACTAGACGTGTCCAGCTTCTTTCAATTCACTTGTACTGAGTGAGGCTGCGCACGTCTAGTCAGCAGGTGACTGCATGCATCAAATCGCATACTTGTGGTCACATGCCCGCCAGCTGCCAGCGCCGGAGAACCCTGCCAAACGACACACTCCATACTGTGATGATCCACAAGTCTGCAGTCATATAGAGTGACTGCAGACTTGTACCCCAAGGCCGGAAAACCCCTTTAAAGGGCACCTGTCAAAAGGTCAATTCAGACAGTTTTAGCTCTTATTTTATTCTCGCTGCCCCGCCTCCCCCAGGTACTGTGTTTTTCGATTTTTTTATTTTTATTTTTTTTTACCAACTGAAAACCAAGGACCCCTTTTAAAGGGTTATTGCCATCTTCATAAATGGCCATTGTTGGATAGAGCTTGTAAATGCAAGCAATATGGCAATTCACACCTAATTAAAATTTTAATCCTGTCTTTAGATATTAACACTTCTTTTTTTTTTTTGCTTCCAGCTCGTTGCCTTGGAGACGGACCACTTCTTTTCGACAGCATAACATGTGTGGTGCTTCCAAGCTCTATTCTTTTGAGCTTGTAAGCACGGTTTTGAAGCTGGCAGAGATCGCTGTTGCCTCCTAATCTCGGCCAGCTTCAGCATAGTGCCTACAAACGGAACACCGGCGGTGGCCGGTCTCCTAGGCAACGAGCTATAAACAAAGAAGAAAGCGCTAACATCTCGAGAACGGCTGCAAATTTTAAGAAGCAGTAAATTGCAAAAGTGCTTGTTTTTACAAGCACTATTCATCTATGGGGATGGGAATAGCTCTTTAAAAAGAGGCACAGACTTAACCCACTCTGGTCTATAACTAACACGTGTCACCTACCCACTTGATGGGTTATAATAAACTATTTAGGCTGCAATGCCCCTTTTCTGTATTTGACCACTTACCCATTGCAATATCTTCAACTCCATTCTCCAAGTAGCCATCAAATGCAAACTCCTCATGTAGGAGGGTCACCACTTTCTGCAGCGGAGAACACGTGTATTTTCTAGGTGGAGATTCTCCATTGACCAAAGTGTCATGCGAGGAGTTACTGGAGGGGGAATCTTGTTTCCCCAGCCAATTATTGACAAGACTGCCGTTCATAGAAGGTAACCCATCGTTGGGAGCACTTTGTGGTGCTTTACTTTTGTCAGATGAGGCTGCTGGAGGAGATCTGGAGGACCCATGGTCATTACTAATCGAATCATCATTTACGACAGTTCCAGGAGGGGGCACGGAGGGGGTCTTAATGGCCTGGGAAGGGAGCTCGGCTGCCAAGGATACACTTGGGATATGCTCTGGAATACTGAGCTGGACCCGGACAAGAGTGAGATTTCCTGTTTTCGGATCCTGCTTTAATAAATAATTATTGACGATGGGGCTGCTGGTCAGGGTGGAGGAGTTGGAAGAAACTGAAGAGGCCGCAGAGGGGCTTTTGTCTTTCCGATCGCAAGAACAGTCTATAATACTGGAGTTTGGGTTAAAAGAAACTTTGGCTCTGAAAGAGTTACTGCCAGATTTTAATACTTGGCTCGACTTATCTTCAGCCACGTGCTTCTCTATTTCAGTCACGGATATGTCCTCTTCCACGTGGTCTTCGGTGCTTGCATACAGTTTTGGGTAAGGCGGTGGGTTCGGTATTTGTTTGCTGGAAGAAATGTACATGTATTTAGAATAAAAAAAAGTTATCCAGGGGCCCAAAACGCAAGAGGGTTATTATATCGGACTCCGGAATGATTGACAGTTCAAGCCGGTATTGTGGTACCGCCGGTACGAACAGTGTGCTCCCCCCAACGCCGCTGGTAGAGGTAGCTTTGCCTCTGAGCCATCGGAGGAGTGCTGAAGCTGACCGGGATCCCACCTATAACAAAGAGCTTGTAAGCGCTGCCATCCTTGCCTAGGAGATCGGCCAGCACTGAGACATTGCTAAGGTGGCAGGCAACCTAGGCAACAAGCAGTAAACTATACTATTCTTTGAGAAAAGAGAGGATAGCATACAGAAGAACTATATTACGTTTCTAGGTCGCTTGCCCCATGTGCAGGGCATTGAAGTAGCTTAGATATCCATGGTTACGACCACTAAAAGCTAATTAACTGTCACTATGTCAGTGGTTGTAACCATGGATACCTAAGATACTGCAATGCCCTGGAGATGGGGTTAAGCGACATAGCGAATCAGAAGAACTATACTACATTTCTAATTGGAGGAATTTGCTAATATTATTATTACACCTAACTATGTATTGAAATAAGATCTTGGAGATGAGAATACCCCTTTAACTTAGTTTTCACTCCTTTCGTGTTGGTATAGCCGCAATCACAAGATACAAGGATCAGGCAATTTTACTCTGTTTAAACCAATGTGATGTGCCACGGCAGCCGTCAGGCACGTGGCACTGTTTCGATATGTCAAAGGAGGAACACCTTGCATGACTGGAGCAGTAGATGCGCTAATATTTCACAATATCACTAGATTAGAAAGTGCTAGATAATCCCTTAAAAACAGACTAAAAATTCAGGTAAAAAAGTGACAAGCTCCGCACCTGTTGATGTCTGGGTTCTGCATAATAACAATAGGCTTGAAATACGTGGCTGGAGAGGTGAATGCTGCCGGTAGATTGGTGGGGAGGTCCTTCAGCGGGACTGGTCCTGTCACCGCCATCAGCTTCGTTTGGGTTGTGACTGGAACGAAACCTGCGAATACAAAACGTTCGTTTCCTATGTATCACATCATAATGGTCGACTCCAACATTTAGTCATGGCCGATTAATGACAATACAAAATATGGACTTTTTGCAAAGAATTCACCTGGGAGGTCATTAGCAGATCAAGAAAGTCCCTCAAATGTCCCCTATGTAACTCTATGGGCGCTGATTATGGAGTTGAACGTTGGCCTCCGCTTACCTGCTGAAGACCCCGATACATGACGGCCGTCCTCGTCATTATATAGGCAGCTCTGCACACCCTAAGGGAAAACAAAGGTTTTTTTCATTTTTTACAATGGGGATCAGTGCCGGAGCGTATGGACATCCATGGGCTGCAAAGGTCAAGGGCAAACGTCAATACAAGCGTATATACTGAAGAAAGTGTGAACTGCATAACTTGCATTAAAAACAAATTACGTTCTGCTCACACCCTACAATAGTTGCCTGCTCCCACCCAATACACACGTTGATTGTCGTGCATGCACGTGTCTGATGGGGAGAGTGGAGTAGACTGCGGTCAGACACCTTATGTTCAGGGCATTACATTTCGGTCTGCCCAACCTTTCATTCCCCCTGATGAGGTTTGGGGAGGCCCCTTTTAAGGCTCAAAGAAATCAGAGGTTTGGCCGACTTTCCTCAAATGTGTATGGGCACCTTAAAGTTGGCTGAAGCCCGGGGCAAAAATTTCAGGGTGAGATGTTAATTTCATTTCAGGGACCTGAACCCACCTCATCTCCCATCGCAGTAGAAGAGATGATCATGAACACATGTGATCCTGTACACTGACGTCTATGGAGAGGCAGAGACACCTTACACTTCACACATACATGGCCACCAGAGAGGAAGCGCAGTGGATTGCGCAAAACGTATAGTGCCTCGCTTGGTTTTAACATGATGGCCTTTTAATAATCTTTTTAGGGGAGATGTAATAAAAGATAAGCCTGGGCCGGTGATTGCCGCCTTTATTACT
>NW_027369404.1:0-42930 GCF_046119375.1 Phyllobates terribilis
AATATTCATTGATTTTTGCCATTGAAAAACGTCCAGAAATGTTTGAAGCTACTGACTGAATGAAAGGAGCTGGCATCTCACTCTCTTTGAATCTTTTTTATCATGCTAGGATTAACAGGAAAAAGCTAAAAATTTCAGAATTGCACCGTGCAATGTGGAGATATTACTGTTTGTGCATTTACAAATATTCATTGATTTTTGCCATTGAAAAACATGTTTTTCATATACCAGAAATGTTTGAAGCTACTGACTGAATGAAAGGAGCTGGCATCTCACTCTCTTTGAATCTTCTTTATCATGCTAGGATTAACAGGAAAAAGCAAAAAATTTCAGAATTGCACCGTGCAATGTGGAGATATTACTGTTTGTGCATTTACAATATTCATTGATTTTTGCCATTGAAAAACATGTTTTTCATATACCAGAAATGTTTGAAGCTACTGACTGAATGAAAGGAGCTGGCATCTCACTCTCTTTGAATCTTCTTTATCATGCTAGGATTAGCAGGAAAAAGCTAAAAATTTCAGAATTGCACCGTGCAATGTGGAGATATTACTGTTTGTGCATTTACAATATTCATTGATTTTTGCCATTGAAAAACATGTTTTTCATATACCAGAAATGTTTGAAGCTACTGACTGAATGAAAGGAGCTGGCATCTCACTCTCTTTGAATCTTCTTTATCATGCTAGGATTAGCAGGAAAAAGCAAAAAATTTCAGAATTGCACCGTGCAATGTGGAGATATTACTGTTTGTGCATTTACAATATTCATTGATTTTTGCCATTGAAAAACATGTTTTTCATATACCAGAAATGTTTGAAGCTACTGACTGAATGAAAGGAGCTGGCATCTCACTCTCTTTGAATCTTCTTTATCATGCTAGGATTAACAGGAAAAAGCTAAAAATTTCAGAATTGCACCGTGCAATGTGGAGATATTACTGTTTGTGCATTTACAATATTCATTGATTTTTGCCATTGAAAAACATGTTTTTCATATACCAGAAATGTTTGAAGCTACTGACTGAATGAAAGGAGCTGGCATCTCACTCTCTTTGAATCTTCTTTATCATGCTAGGATTAGCAGGAAAAAGCTAAAAATTTCAGAATTGCACCGTGCAATGTGGAGATATTACTGTTTGTGCATTTACAATATTCATTGATTTTTGCCATTGAAAAACATGTTTTTCATATACCAGAAATGTTTGAAGCTACTGACTGAATGAAAGGAGCTGGCATCTCACTCTCTTTGAATCTTCTTTATCATGCTAGGATTAGCAGGAAAAAGCAAAAAATTTCAGAATTGCACCGTGCAATGTGGAGATATTACTGTTTGTGCATTTACAATATTCATTGATTTTTGCCATTGAAAAACATGTTTTTCATATCCAGAAATGTTTGAAGCTACTGACTGAATGAAAGGAGCTGGCATCTCACTCTCTTTGAATCTTCTTTATCATGCTAGGATTAGCAGGAAAAAGCAAAAAATTTCAGAATTGCACCTTGCAATGTGGAGATATTACTGTTTGTGCATTTACAATATTCATTGATTTTTGCCATTGAAAAACATGTTTTTCATATACCAGAAATGTTTGAAGCTACTGACTGAATGAAAGGAGCTGGCATCTCACTCTCTTTGAATCTTCTTTATCATGCTAGGATTAGCAGGAAAAAGCAAAAAATTTCAGAATTGCACCGTGCAATGTGGAGATATTACTGTTTGTGCATTTACAATATTCATTGATTTTTGCCATTGAAAAACATCATATACCAGAAATGTTTGAAGCTACTGACTGAATGAAAGGAGCTGGCATCTCACTCTCTTTGAATCTTCTTTATCATGCTAGGATTAGCAGGAAAAAGCAAAAAATTTCAGAATTGCACCGTGCAATGTGGAGATATTACTGTTTGTGCATTTACAATATTCATTGATTTTTGCCATTGAAAAACATGTTTTTCATATACCAGAAATGTTTGAAGCTACTGACTGAATGAAAGGAGCTGGCATCTCACTCTCTTTGAATCTTCTTTATCATGCTAGGATTAGCAGGAAAAAGCAAAAAATTTCAGAATTGCACCGTGCAATGTGGAGATATTACTGTTTGTGCATTTACAATATTCATTGATTTTTGCCATTGAAAAACATGTTTTTCATATACCAGAAATGTTTGAAGCTACTGACTGAATGAAAGGAGCTGGCATCTCACTCTCTTTGAATCTTCTTTATCATGCTAGGATTAGCAGGAAAAAGCTAAAAATTTCAGAATTGCACCGTGCAATGTGGAGATATTACTGTTTGTGCATTTACAATATTCATTGATTTTTGCCATTGAAAAACATGTTTTTCATATACCAGAAATGTTTGAAGCTACTGACTGAATGAAAGGAGCTGGCATCTCACTCTCTTTGAATCTTCTTTATCATGCTAGGATTAGCAGGAAAAAGCTAAAAAATTTCAGAATTGCACCTTGCAATGTGGAGATATTACTGTTTGTGCATTTACAATATTCATTGATTTTTGCCATTGAAAAACGTCCAGAAATGTTTGAAGCTACTGACTGAATGAAAGGAGCTGGCATCTCACTCTCTTTGAATCTTCTTTATCATGCTAGGATTAACAGGAAAAAGCTAAAAATTTCAGAATTGCACCGTGCAATGTGGAGATATTACTGTTTGTGCATTTACAATATTCATTGATTTTTGCCATTGAAAAACGTCCAGAAATGTTTGAAGCTACTGACTGAATGAAAGGAGCTGGCATCTCACTCTCTTTGAATCTTCTTTATCATGCTAGGATTAACAGGAAAAAGCTAAAAATTTCAGAATTGCACCTTGCAATGTGGAGATATTACTGTTTGTGCATTTACAATATTCATTGATTTTTGCCATTGAAAAACGTCCAGAAATGTTTGAAGCTACTGACTGAATGAAAGGAGCTGGCATCTCACTCTCTTTGAATCTTCTTTATCATGCTAGGATTAGCAGGAAAAAGCTAAAAATTTCAGAATTGCACCGTGCAATGTGGAGATATTACTGTTTGTGCATTTACAATATTCATTGATTTTTGCCATTGAAAAACGTCCAGAAATGTTTGAAGCTACTGACTGAATGAAAGGAGCTGGCATCTCACTCTCTTTGAATCTTCTTTATCATGCTAGGATTAACAGGAAAAAGCTAAAAATTTCAGAATTGCACCTTGCAATGTGGAGATATTACTGTTTGTGCATTTACAATATTCATTGATTTTTGCCATTGAAAAACGTCCAGAAATGTTTGAAGCTACTGACTGAATGAAAGGAGCTGGCATCTCACTCTCTTTGAATCTTCTTTATCATGCTAGGATTAACAGGAAAAAGCTAAAAATTTCAGAATTGCACATTGCAATGTGGAGATATTACTGTTTGTGCATTTACAATATTCATTGATTTTTGCCATTGAAAAACGTCCAGAAATGTTTGAAGCTACTGACTGAATGAAAGGAGCTGGCATCTCACTCTCTTTGAATCTTCTTTATCATGCTAGGATTAGCAGGAAAAAGCAAAAAATTTCAGAATTGCACCGTGCAATGTGGAGATATTACTGTTTGTGCATTTACAATATTCATTGATTTTTGCCATTGAAAAACATGTTTTTCATATACCAGAAATGTTTGAAGCTACTGACTGAATGAAAGGAGCTGGCATCTCACTCTCTTTGAATCTTCTTTATCATGCTAGGATTAGCAGGAAAAAGCTAAAAATTTCAGAATTGCACCGTGCAATGTGGAGATATTACTGTTTGTGCATTTACAATATTCATTGATTTTTGCCATTGAAAAACATGTTTTTCATATACCAGAAATGTTTGAAGCTACTGACTGAATGAAAGGAGCTGGCATCTCACTCTCTTTGAATCTTCTTTATCATGCTAGGATTAGCAGGAAAAAGCAAAAAATTTCAGAATTGCACCTTGCAATGTGGAGATATTACTGTTTGTGCATTTACAATATTCATTGATTTTTGCCATTGAAAAACATGTTTTTCATATACCAGAAATGTTTGAAGCTACTGACTGAATGAAAGGAGCTGGCATCTCACTCTCTTTGAATCTTCTTTATCATGCTAGGATTAACAGGAAAAAGCAAAAAATTTCAGAATTGCACCTTGCAATGTGGAGATATTACTGTTTGTGCATTTACAATATTCATTGATTTTTGCCATTGAAAAACGTCCAGAAATGTTTGAAGCTACTGACTGAATGAAAGGAGCTGGCATCTCACTCTCTTTGAATCTTCTTTATCATGCTAGGATTAGCAGGAAAAAGCAAAAAATTTCAGAATTGCACCGTGCAATGTGGAGATATTACTGTTTGTGCATTTACAATATTCATTGATTTTTGCCATTGAAAAACATGTTTTTCATATACCAGAAATGTTTGAAGCTACTGACTGAATGAAAGGAGCTGGCATCTCACTCTCTTTGAATCTTCTTTATCATGCTAGGATTAACAGGAAAAAGCTAAAAATTTCAGAATTGCACCTTGCAATGTGGAGATATTACTGTTTGTGCATTTACAATATTCATTGATTTTTGCCATTGAAAAACATGTTTTTCATATACCAGAAATGTTTGAAGCTACTGACTGAATGAAAGGAGCTGGCATCTCACTCTCTTTGAATCTTCTTTATCATGCTAGGATTAGCAGGAAAAAGCAAAAAATTTCAGAATTGCACCTTGCAATGTGGAGATATTACTGTTTGTGCATTTACAATATTCATTGATTTTTGCCATTGAAAAACATGTTTTTCATATACCAGAAATGTTTGAAGCTACTGACTGAATGAAAGGAGCTGGCATCTCACTCTCTTTGAATCTTCTTTATCATGCTAGGATTAGCAGGAAAAAGCAAAAAATTTCAGAATTGCACCGTGCAATGTGGAGATATTACTGTTTGTGCATTTACAATATTCATTGATTTTTGCCATTGAAAAACATGTTTTTCATATACCAGAAATGTTTGAAGCTACTGACTGAATGAAAGGAGCTGGCATCTCACTCTCTTTGAATCTTCTTTATCATGCTAGGATTAACAGGAAAAAGCTAAAAATTTCAGAATTGCACCGTGCAATGTGGAGATATTACTGTTTGTGCATTTACAATATTCATTGATTTTTGCCATTGAAAAACGTCCAGAAATGTTTGAAGCTACTGACTGAATGAAAGGAGCTGGCATCTCACTCTCTTTGAATCTTCTTTATCATGCTAGGATTAACAGGAAAAAGCTAAAAATTTCAGAATTGCACCGTGCAATGTGGAGATATTACTGTTTGTGCATTTACAATATTCATTGATTTTGCCATTGAAAAACATGTTTTTCATATACCAGAAATGTTTGAAGCTACTGACTGAATGAAAGGAGCTGGCATCTCACTCTCTTTGAATCTTCTTTATCATGCTAGGATTAACAGGAAAAAGCAAAAAATTTCAGAATTGCACCGTGCAATGTGGAGATATTACTGTTTGTGCATTTACAATATTCATTGATTTTTGCCATTGAAAAACATGTTTTTCATATACCAGAAATGTTTGAAGCTACTGACTGAATGAAAGGAGCTGGCATCTCACTCTCTTTGAATCTTCTTTATCATGCTAGGATTAACAGGAAAAAGCTAAAAATTTCAGAATTGCACCGTGCAATGTGGAGATATTACTGTTTGTGCATTTACAATATTCATTGATTTTTGCCATTGAAAAACATGTTTTTCATATACCAGAAATGTTTGAAGCTACTGACTGAATGAAAGGAGCTGGCATCTCACTCTCTTTGAATCTTCTTTATCATGCTAGGATTAGCAGGAAAAAGCAAAAAATTTCAGAATTGCACCGTGCAATGTGGAGATATTACTGTTTGTGCATTTACAATATTCATTGATTTTTGCCATTGAAAAACATGTTTTTCATATACCAGAAATGTTTGAAGCTACTGACTGAATGAAAGGAGCTGGCATCTCACTCTCTTTGAATCTTCTTTATCATGCTAGGATTAACAGGAAAAAGCAAAAAATTTCAGAATTGCACCTTGCAATGTGGAGATATTACTGTTTGTGCATTTACAATATTCATTGATATTTGCCATTGAAAAACATGTTTTTCATATACCAGAAATGTTTGAAGCTACTGACTGAATGAAAGGAGCTGGCATCTCACTCTCTTTGAATCTTCTTTATCATGCTAGGATTAGCAGGAAAAAGCTAAAAATTTCAGAATTGCACCTTGCAATGTGGAGATATTACTGTTTGTGCATTTACAATATTCATTGATTTTTGCCATTGAAAAACATGTTTTTCATATACCAGAAATGTTTGAAGCTACTGACTGAATGAAAGGAGCTGGCATCTCACTCTCTTTGAATCTTCTTTATCATGCTAGGATTAACAGGAAAAAGCTAAAAATTTCAGAATTGCACCTTGCAATGTGGAGATATTACTGTTTGTGCATTTACAATATTCATTGATTTTTGCCATTGAAAAACGTCCAGAAATGTTTGAAGCTACTGACTGAATGAAAGGAGCTGGCATCTCACTCTCTTTGAATCTTCTTTATCATGCTAGGATTAACAGGAAAAAGCTAAAAATTTCAGAATTGCACCGTGCAATGTGGAGATATTACTGTTTGTGCATTTACAATATTCATTGATTTTTGCCATTGAAAAACATGTTTTTCATATACCAGAAATGTTTGAAGCTACTGACTGAATGAAAGGAGCTGGCATCTCACTCTCTTTGAATCTTCTTCATCATGCTAGGATTAGCAGGAAAAAGCTAAAAATTTCAGAATTGCACCGTGCAATGTGGAGATATTACTGTTTGTGCATTTACAATATTCATTGATTTTTGCCATTGAAAAACATGTTTTTCATATACCAGAAATGTTTGAAGCTACTGACTGAATGAAAGGAGCTGGCATCTCACTCTCTTTGAATCTTCTTTATCATGCTAGGATTAACAGGAAAAAGCTAAAAATTTCAGAATTGCACCGTGCAATGTGGAGATATTACTGTTTGTGCATTTACAATATTCATTGATTTTTGCCATTGAAAAACGTCCAGAAATGTTTGAAGCTACTGACTGAATGAAAGGAGCTGGCATCTCACTCTCTTTGAATCTTCTTTATCATGCTAGGATTAACAGGAAAAAGCTAAAAATTTCAGAATTGCACCGTGCAATGTGGAGATATTACTGTTTGTGCATTTACAATATTCATTGATTTTTGCCATTGAAAAACATGTTTTTCATATACCAGAAATGTTTGAAGCTACTGACTGAATGAAAGGAGCTGGCATCTCACTCTCTTTGAATCTTCTTTATCATGCTAGGATTAGCAGGAAAAAGCTAAAAATTTCAGAATTGCACCGTGCAATGTGGAGATATTACTGTTTGTGCATTTACAATATTCATTGATTTTTGCCATTGAAAAACATGTTTTTCATATACCAGAAATGTTTGAAGCTACTGACTGAATGAAAGGAGCTGGCATCTCACTCTCTTTGAATCTTCTTTATCATGCTAGGATTAGCAGGAAAAAGCAAAAAATTTCAGAATTGCACCTTGCAATGTGGAGATATTACTGTTTGTGCATTTACAATATTCATTGATTTTTGCCATTGAAAAACATGTTTTTCATATACCAGAAATGTTTGAAGCTACTGACTGAATGAAAGGAGCTGGCATCTCACTCTCTTTGAATCTTCTTTATCATGCTAGGATTAACAGGAAAAAGCTAAAAATTTCAGAATTGCACCGTGCAATGTGGAGATATTACTGTTTGTGCATTTACAATATTCATTGATTTTTGCCATTGAAAAACGTCCAGAAATGTTTGAAGCTACTGACTGAATGAAAGGAGCTGGCATCTCACTCTCTTTGAATCTTCTTTATCATGCTAGGATTAACAGGAAAAAGCTAAAAATTTCAGAATTGCACCGTGCAATGTGGAGATATTACTGTTTGTGCATTTACAATATTCATTGATTTTTGCCATTGAAAAACATGTTTTTCATATACCAGAAATGTTTGAAGCTACTGACTGAATGAAAGGAGCTGGCATCTCACTCTCTTTGAATCTTCTTTATCATGCTAGGATTAGCAGGAAAAAGCTAAAAATTTCAGAATTGCACCGTGCAATGTGGAGATATTACTGTTTGTGCATTTACAATATTCATTGATTTTTGCCATTGAAAAACATGTTTTTCATATACCAGAAATGTTTGAAGCTACTGACTGAATGAAAGGAGCTGGCATCTCACTCTCTTTGAATCTTCTTTATCATGCTAGGATTAGCAGGAAAAAGCAAAAAATTTCAGAATTGCACCGTGCAATGTGGAGATATTACTGTTTGTGCATTTACAATATTCATTGATTTTTGCCATTGAAAAACATGTTTTTCATATACCAGAAATGTTTGAAGCTACTGACTGAATGAAAGGAGCTGGCATCTCACTCTCTTTGAATCTTCTTTATCATGCTAGGATTAACAGGAAAAAGCTAAAAATTTCAGAATTGCACCGTGCAATGTGGAGATATTACTGTTTGTGCATTTACAATATTCATTGATTTTTGCCATTGAAAAACGTCCAGAAATGTTTGAAGCTACTGACTGAATGAAAGGAGCTGGCATCTCACTCTCTTTGAATCTTCTTTATCATGCTAGGATTAACAGGAAAAAGCTAAAAATTTCAGAATTGCACCGTGCAATGTGGAGATATTACTGTTTGTGCATTTACAATATTCATTGATTTTTGCCATTGAAAAACATGTTTTTCATATACCAGAAATGTTTGAAGCTACTGACTGAATGAAAGGAGCTGGCATCTCACTCTCTTTGAATCTTCTTTATCATGCTAGGATTAGCAGGAAAAAGCTAAAAATTTCAGAATTGCACCGTGCAATGTGGAGATATTACTGTTTGTGCATTTACAATATTCATTGATTTTTGCCATTGAAAAACATGTTTTTCATATACCAGAAATGTTTGAAGCTACTGACTGAATGAAAGGAGCTGGCATCTCACTCTCTTTGAATCTTCTTTATCATGCTAGGATTAGCAGGAAAAAGCAAAAAATTTCAGAATTGCACCGTGCAATGTGGAGATATTACTGTTTGTGCATTTACAATATTCATTGATTTTTGCCATTGAAAAACGTCCAGAAATGTTTGAAGCTACTGACTGAATGAAAGGAGCTGGCATCTCACTCTCTTTGAATCTTCTTTATCATGCTAGGATTAGCAGGAAAAAGCAAAAAATTTCAGAATTGCACCTTGCAATGTGGAGATATTACTGTTTGTGCATTTACAATATTCATTGATTTTTGCCATTGAAAAACATGTTTTTCATATACCAGAAATGTTTGAAGCTACTGACTGAATGAAAGGAGCTGGCATCTCACTCTCTTTGAATCTTCTTTATCATGCTAGGATTAGCAGGAAAAAGCAAAAAATTTCAGAATTGCACCGTGCAATGTGGAGATATTACTGTTTGTGCATTTACAATATTCATTGATTTTTGCCATTGAAAAACATCCAGAAATGTTTGAAGCTACTGACTGAATGAAAGGAGCTGGCATCTCACTCTCTTTGAATCTTCTTTATCATGCTAGGATTAGCAGGAAAAAGCAAAAAATTTCAGAATTGCACCGTGCAATGTGGAGATATTACTGTTTGTGCATTTACAATATTCATTGATTTTTGCCATTGAAAAACATGTTTTTCATATACCAGAAATGTTTGAAGCTACTGACTGAATGAAAGGAGCTGGCATCTCACTCTCTTTGAATCTTCTTTATCATGCTAGGATTAGCAGGAAAAAGCAAAAAATTTCAGAATTGCACCGTGCAATGTGGAGATATTACTGTTTGTGCATTTACAATATTCATTGATTTTTGCCATTGAAAAACATGTTTTTCATATACCAGAAATGTTTGAAGCTACTGACTGAATGAAAGGAGCTGGCATCTCACTCTCTTTGAATCTTCTTTATCATGCTAGGATTAGCAGGAAAAAGCTAAAAATTTCAGAATTGCACCGTGCAATGTGGAGATATTACTGTTTGTGCATTTACAATATTCATTGATTTTTGCCATTGAAAAACATGTTTTTCATATACCAGAAATGTTTGAAGCTACTGACTGAATGAAAGGAGCTGGCATCTCACTCTCTTTGAATCTTCTTTATCATGCTAGGATTAGCAGGAAAAAGCTAAAAATTTCAGAATTGCACCTTGCAATGTGGAGATATTACTGTTTGTGCATTTACAATATTCATTGATTTTTGCCATTGAAAAACGTCCAGAAATGTTTGAAGCTACTGACTGAATGAAAGGAGCTGGCATCTCACTCTCTTTGAATCTTCTTTATCATGCTAGGATTAACAGGAAAAAGCTAAAAATTTCAGAATTGCACCGTGCAATGTGGAGATATTACTGTTTGTGCATTTACAATATTCATTGATTTTTGCCATTGAAAAACGTCCAGAAATGTTTGAAGCTACTGACTGAATGAAAGGAGCTGGCATCTCACTCTCTTTGAATCTTCTTTATCATGCTAGGATTAACAGGAAAAAGCTAAAAATTTCAGAATTGCACCTTGCAATGTGGAGATATTACTGTTTGTGCATTTACAATATTCATTGATTTTTGCCATTGAAAAACGTCCAGAAATGTTTGAAGCTACTGACTGAATGAAAGGAGCTGGCATCTCACTCTCTTTGAATCTTCTTTATCATGCTAGGATTAGCAGGAAAAAGCTAAAAATTTCAGAATTGCACCGTGCAATGTGGAGATATTACTGTTTGTGCATTTACAATATTCATTGATTTTTGCCATTGAAAAACGTCCAGAAATGTTTGAAGCTACTGACTGAATGAAAGGAGCTGGCATCTCACTCTCTTTGAATCTTCTTTATCATGCTAGGATTAACAGGAAAAAGCTAAAAATTTCAGAATTGCACCTTGCAATGTGGAGATATTACTGTTTGTGCATTTACAATATTCATTGATTTTTGCCATTGAAAAACGTCCAGAAATGTTTGAAGCTACTGACTGAATGAAAGGAGCTGGCATCTCACTCTCTTTGAATCTTCTTTATCATGCTAGGATTAACAGGAAAAAGCTAAAAATTTCAGAATTGCACATTGCAATGTGGAGATATTACTGTTTGTGCATTTACAATATTCATTGATTTTTGCCATTGAAAAACGTCCAGAAATGTTTGAAGCTACTGACTGAATGAAAGGAGCTGGCATCTCACTCTCTTTGAATCTTCTTTATCATGCTAGGATTAGCAGGAAAAAGCAAAAAATTTCAGAATTGCACCGTGCAATGTGGAGATATTACTGTTTGTGCATTTACAATATTCATTGATTTTTGCCATTGAAAAACATGTTTTTCATATACCAGAAATGTTTGAAGCTACTGACTGAATGAAAGGAGCTGGCATCTCACTCTCTTTGAATCTTCTTTATCATGCTAGGATTAGCAGGAAAAAGCTAAAAATTTCAGAATTGCACCGTGCAATGTGGAGATATTACTGTTTGTGCATTTACAATATTCATTGATTTTTGCCATTGAAAAACATGTTTTTCATATACCAGAAATGTTTGAAGCTACTGACTGAATGAAAGGAGCTGGCATCTCACTCTCTTTGAATCTTCTTTATCATGCTAGGATTAGCAGGAAAAAGCAAAAAATTTCAGAATTGCACCTTGCAATGTGGAGATATTACTGTTTGTGCATTTACAATATTCATTGATTTTTGCCATTGAAAAACATGTTTTTCATATACCAGAAATGTTTGAAGCTACTGACTGAATGAAAGGAGCTGGCATCTCACTCTCTTTGAATCTTCTTTATCATGCTAGGATTAACAGGAAAAAGCAAAAAATTTCAGAATTGCACCTTGCAATGTGGAGATATTACTGTTTGTGCATTTACAATATTCATTGATTTTTGCCATTGAAAAACGTCCAGAAATGTTTGAAGCTACTGACTGAATGAAAGGAGCTGGCATCTCACTCTCTTTGAATCTTCTTTATCATGCTAGGATTAGCAGGAAAAAGCAAAAAATTTCAGAATTGCACCGTGCAATGTGGAGATATTACTGTTTGTGCATTTACAATATTCATTGATTTTTGCCATTGAAAAACATGTTTTTCATATACCAGAAATGTTTGAAGCTACTGACTGAATGAAAGGAGCTGGCATCTCACTCTCTTTGAATCTTCTTTATCATGCTAGGATTAACAGGAAAAAGCTAAAAATTTCAGAATTGCACCTTGCAATGTGGAGATATTACTGTTTGTGCATTTACAATATTCATTGATTTTTGCCATTGAAAAACATGTTTTTCATATACCAGAAATGTTTGAAGCTACTGACTGAATGAAAGGAGCTGGCATCTCACTCTCTTTGAATCTTCTTTATCATGCTAGGATTAGCAGGAAAAAGCAAAAAATTTCAGAATTGCACCTTGCAATGTGGAGATATTACTGTTTGTGCATTTACAATATTCATTGATTTTTGCCATTGAAAAACATGTTTTTCATATACCAGAAATGTTTGAAGCTACTGACTGAATGAAAGGAGCTGGCATCTCACTCTCTTTGAATCTTCTTTATCATGCTAGGATTAGCAGGAAAAAGCAAAAAATTTCAGAATTGCACCGTGCAATGTGGAGATATTACTGTTTGTGCATTTACAATATTCATTGATTTTTGCCATTGAAAAACATGTTTTTCATATACCAGAAATGTTTGAAGCTACTGACTGAATGAAAGGAGCTGGCATCTCACTCTCTTTGAATCTTCTTTATCATGCTAGGATTAACAGGAAAAAGCTAAAAATTTCAGAATTGCACCGTGCAATGTGGAGATATTACTGTTTGTGCATTTACAATATTCATTGATTTTTGCCATTGAAAAACGTCCAGAAATGTTTGAAGCTACTGACTGAATGAAAGGAGCTGGCATCTCACTCTCTTTGAATCTTCTTTATCATGCTAGGATTAACAGGAAAAAGCTAAAAATTTCAGAATTGCACCGTGCAATGTGGAGATATTACTGTTTGTGCATTTACAATATTCATTGATTTTGCCATTGAAAAACATGTTTTTCATATACCAGAAATGTTTGAAGCTACTGACTGAATGAAAGGAGCTGGCATCTCACTCTCTTTGAATCTTCTTTATCATGCTAGGATTAACAGGAAAAAGCAAAAAATTTCAGAATTGCACCGTGCAATGTGGAGATATTACTGTTTGTGCATTTACAATATTCATTGATTTTTGCCATTGAAAAACATGTTTTTCATATACCAGAAATGTTTGAAGCTACTGACTGAATGAAAGGAGCTGGCATCTCACTCTCTTTGAATCTTCTTTATCATGCTAGGATTAACAGGAAAAAGCTAAAAATTTCAGAATTGCACCGTGCAATGTGGAGATATTACTGTTTGTGCATTTACAATATTCATTGATTTTTGCCATTGAAAAACATGTTTTTCATATACCAGAAATGTTTGAAGCTACTGACTGAATGAAAGGAGCTGGCATCTCACTCTCTTTGAATCTTCTTTATCATGCTAGGATTAGCAGGAAAAAGCAAAAAATTTCAGAATTGCACCGTGCAATGTGGAGATATTACTGTTTGTGCATTTACAATATTCATTGATTTTTGCCATTGAAAAACATGTTTTTCATATACCAGAAATGTTTGAAGCTACTGACTGAATGAAAGGAGCTGGCATCTCACTCTCTTTGAATCTTCTTTATCATGCTAGGATTAACAGGAAAAAGCAAAAAATTTCAGAATTGCACCTTGCAATGTGGAGATATTACTGTTTGTGCATTTACAATATTCATTGATATTTGCCATTGAAAAACATGTTTTTCATATACCAGAAATGTTTGAAGCTACTGACTGAATGAAAGGAGCTGGCATCTCACTCTCTTTGAATCTTCTTTATCATGCTAGGATTAGCAGGAAAAAGCTAAAAATTTCAGAATTGCACCTTGCAATGTGGAGATATTACTGTTTGTGCATTTACAATATTCATTGATTTTTGCCATTGAAAAACATGTTTTTCATATACCAGAAATGTTTGAAGCTACTGACTGAATGAAAGGAGCTGGCATCTCACTCTCTTTGAATCTTCTTTATCATGCTAGGATTAACAGGAAAAAGCTAAAAATTTCAGAATTGCACCTTGCAATGTGGAGATATTACTGTTTGTGCATTTACAATATTCATTGATTTTTGCCATTGAAAAACGTCCAGAAATGTTTGAAGCTACTGACTGAATGAAAGGAGCTGGCATCTCACTCTCTTTGAATCTTCTTTATCATGCTAGGATTAACAGGAAAAAGCTAAAAATTTCAGAATTGCACCGTGCAATGTGGAGATATTACTGTTTGTGCATTTACAATATTCATTGATTTTTGCCATTGAAAAACATGTTTTTCATATACCAGAAATGTTTGAAGCTACTGACTGAATGAAAGGAGCTGGCATCTCACTCTCTTTGAATCTTCTTCATCATGCTAGGATTAGCAGGAAAAAGCTAAAAATTTCAGAATTGCACCGTGCAATGTGGAGATATTACTGTTTGTGCATTTACAATATTCATTGATTTTTGCCATTGAAAAACATGTTTTTCATATACCAGAAATGTTTGAAGCTACTGACTGAATGAAAGGAGCTGGCATCTCACTCTCTTTGAATCTTCTTTATCATGCTAGGATTAACAGGAAAAAGCTAAAAATTTCAGAATTGCACCGTGCAATGTGGAGATATTACTGTTTGTGCATTTACAATATTCATTGATTTTTGCCATTGAAAAACGTCCAGAAATGTTTGAAGCTACTGACTGAATGAAAGGAGCTGGCATCTCACTCTCTTTGAATCTTCTTTATCATGCTAGGATTAACAGGAAAAAGCTAAAAATTTCAGAATTGCACCGTGCAATGTGGAGATATTACTGTTTGTGCATTTACAATATTCATTGATTTTTGCCATTGAAAAACATGTTTTTCATATACCAGAAATGTTTGAAGCTACTGACTGAATGAAAGGAGCTGGCATCTCACTCTCTTTGAATCTTCTTTATCATGCTAGGATTAGCAGGAAAAAGCTAAAAATTTCAGAATTGCACC
This sequence comes from Phyllobates terribilis, assembly GCF_046119375.1. Lineage (NCBI taxonomy): Eukaryota > Metazoa > Chordata > Amphibia > Anura > Dendrobatidae > Phyllobates > Phyllobates terribilis. The sequence continues at coordinate 15,179 of NW_027369404.1, forward strand.
GTGCAATGTGGAGATATTACTGTTTGTGCATTTACAATATTCATTGATTTTTGCCATTGAAAAACATGTTTTTCATATACCAGAAATGTTTGAAGCTACTGACTGAATGAAAGGAGCTGGCATCTCACTCTCTTTGAATCTTCTTTATCATGCTAGGATTAGCAGGAAAAAGCAAAAAATTTCAGAATTGCACCTTGCAATGTGGAGATATTACTGTTTGTGCATTTACAATATTCATTGATTTTTGCCATTGAAAAACATGTTTTTCATATACCAGAAATGTTTGAAGCTACTGACTGAATGAAAGGAGCTGGCATCTCACTCTCTTTGAATCTTCTTTATCATGCTAGGATTAACAGGAAAAAGCTAAAAATTTCAGAATTGCACCGTGCAATGTGGAGATATTACTGTTTGTGCATTTACAATATTCATTGATTTTTGCCATTGAAAAACGTCCAGAAATGTTTGAAGCTACTGACTGAATGAAAGGAGCTGGCATCTCACTCTCTTTGAATCTTCTTTATCATGCTAGGATTAACAGGAAAAAGCTAAAAATTTCAGAATTGCACCGTGCAATGTGGAGATATTACTGTTTGTGCATTTACAATATTCATTGATTTTTGCCATTGAAAAACATGTTTTTCATATACCAGAAATGTTTGAAGCTACTGACTGAATGAAAGGAGCTGGCATCTCACTCTCTTTGAATCTTCTTTATCATGCTAGGATTAGCAGGAAAAAGCTAAAAATTTCAGAATTGCACCGTGCAATGTGGAGATATTACTGTTTGTGCATTTACAATATTCATTGATTTTTGCCATTGAAAAACATGTTTTTCATATACCAGAAATGTTTGAAGCTACTGACTGAATGAAAGGAGCTGGCATCTCACTCTCTTTGAATCTTCTTTATCATGCTAGGATTAGCAGGAAAAAGCAAAAAATTTCAGAATTGCACCGTGCAATGTGGAGATATTACTGTTTGTGCATTTACAATATTCATTGATTTTTGCCATTGAAAAACATGTTTTTCATATACCAGAAATGTTTGAAGCTACTGACTGAATGAAAGGAGCTGGCATCTCACTCTCTTTGAATCTTCTTTATCATGCTAGGATTAACAGGAAAAAGCTAAAAATTTCAGAATTGCACCGTGCAATGTGGAGATATTACTGTTTGTGCATTTACAATATTCATTGATTTTTGCCATTGAAAAACGTCCAGAAATGTTTGAAGCTACTGACTGAATGAAAGGAGCTGGCATCTCACTCTCTTTGAATCTTCTTTATCATGCTAGGATTAGCAGGAAAAAGCTAAAAATTTCAGAATTGCACCGTGCAATGTGGAGATATTACTGTTTGTGCATTTACAATATTCATTGATTTTTGCCATTGAAAAACATGTTTTTCATATACCAGAAATGTTTGAAGCTACTGACTGAATGAAAGGAGCTGGCATCTCACTCTCTTTGAATCTTCTTTATCATGCTAGGATTAGCAGGAAAAAGCAAAACATTTCAGAATTGCACCGTGCAATGTGGAGATATTACTGTTTGTGCATTTACAATATTCATTGATTTTTGCCATTGAAAAACATGTTTTTCATATACCAGAAATGTTTGAAGCTACTGACTGAATGAAAGGAGCTGGCATCTCACTCTCTTTGAATCTTCTTTATCATGCTAGGATTAACAGGAAAAAGCTAAAAATTTCAGAATTGCACCGTGCAATGTGGAGATATTACTGTTTGTGCATTTACAATATTCATTGATTTTTGCCATTGAAAAACATGTTTTTCATATACCAGAAATGTTTGAAGCTACTGACTGAATGAAAGGAGCTGGCATCTCACTCTCTTTGAATCTTCTTTATCATGCTAGGATTAGCAGGAAAAAGCAAAAAATTTCAGAATTGCACCTTGCAATGTGGAGATATTACTGTTTGTGCATTTACAATATTCATTGATTTTTGCCATTGAAAAACGTCCAGAAATGTTTGAAGCTACTGACTGAATGAAAGGAGCTGGCATCTCACTCTCTTTGAATCTTCTTTATCATGCTAGGATTAACAGGAAAAAGCTAAAAATTTCAGAATTGCACCGTGCAATGTGGAGATATTACTGTTTGTGCATTTACAATATTCATTGATTTTTGCCATTGAAAAACATGTTTTTCATATACCAGAAATGTTTGAAGCTACTGACTGAATGAAAGGAGCTGGCATCTCACTCTCTTTGAATCTTCTTTATCATGCTAGGATTAACAGGAAAAAGCAAAAAATTTCAGAATTGCACCGTGCAATGTGGAGATATTACTGTTTGTGCATTTACAATATTCATTGATTTTTGCCATTGAAAAACATGTTTTTCATATACCAGAAATGTTTGAAGCTACTGACTGAATGAAAGGAGCTGGCATCTCACTCTCTTTGAATCTTCTTTATCATGCTAGGATTAGCAGGAAAAAGCTAAAAATTTCAGAATTGCACCGTGCAATGTGGAGATATTACTGTTTGTGCATTTACAATATTCATTGATTTTTGCCATTGAAAAACATGTTTTTCATATACCAGAAATGTTTGAAGCTACTGACTGAATGAAAGGAGCTGGCATCTCACTCTCTTTGAATCTTCTTTATCATGCTAGGATTAGCAGGAAAAAGCAAAAAATTTCAGAATTGCACCGTGCAATGTGGAGATATTACTGTTTGTGCATTTACAATATTCATTGATTTTTGCCATTGAAAAACATGTTTTTCATATACCAGAAATGTTTGAAGCTACTGACTGAATGAAAGGAGCTGGCATCTCACTCTCTTTGAATCTTCTTTATCATGCTAGGATTAACAGGAAAAAGCTAAAAATTTCAGAATTGCACCGTGCAATGTGGAGATATTACTGTTTGTGCATTTACAATATTCATTGATTTTTGCCATTGAAAAACATGTTTTTCATATACCAGAAATGTTTGAAGCTACTGACTGAATGAAAGGAGCTGGCATCTCACTCTCTTTGAATCTTCTTTATCATGCTAGGATTAGCAGGAAAAAGCTAAAAATTTCAGAATTGCACCGTGCAATGTGGAGATATTACTGTTTGTGCATTTACAATATTCATTGATTTTTGCCATTGAAAAACATGTTTTTCATATACCAGAAATGTTTGAAGCTACTGACTGAATGAAAGGAGCTGGCATCTCACTCTCTTTGAATCTTCTTTATCATGCTAGGATTAGCAGGAAAAAGCAAAACATTTCAGAATTGCACCGTGCAATGTGGAGATATTACTGTTTGTGCATTTACAATATTCATTGATTTTTGCCATTGAAAAACGTCCAGAAATGTTTGAAGCTACTGACTGAATGAAAGGAGCTGGCATCTCACTCTCTTTGAATCTTCTTTATCATGCTAGGATTAGCAGGAAAAAGCAAAAAATTTCAGAATTGCACCTTGCAATGTGGAGATATTACTGTTTGTGCATTTACAATATTCATTGATTTTTGCCATTGAAAAACATGTTTTTCATATACCAGAAATGTTTGAAGCTACTGACTGAATGAAAGGAGCTGGCATCTCACTCTCTTTGAATCTTCTTTATCATGCTAGGATTAGCAGGAAAAAGCAAAAAATTTCAGAATTGCACCGTGCAATGTGGAGATATTACTGTTTGTGCATTTACAATATTCATTGATTTTTGCCATTGAAAAACGTCCAGAAATGTTTGAAGCTACTGACTGAATGAAAGGAGCTGGCATCTCACTCTCTTTGAATCTTCTTTATCATGCTAGGATTAGCAGGAAAAAGCAAAAAATTTCAGAATTGCACCGTGCAATGTGGAGATATTACTGTTTGTGCATTTACAATATTCATTGATTTTTGCCATTGAAAAACATGTTTTTCATATACCAGAAATGTTTGAAGCTACTGACTGAATGAAAGGAGCTGGCATCTCACTCTCTTTGAATCTTCTTTATCATGCTAGGATTAGCAGGAAAAAGCAAAAAATTTCAGAATTGCACCGTGCGATGTGGAGATATTACTGTTTGTGCATTTACAATATTCATTGATTTTTGCCATTGAAAAACATGTTTTTCATATACCAGAAATGTTTGAAGCTACTGACTGAATGAAAGGAGCTGGCATCTCACTCTCTTTGAATCTTCTTTATCATGCTAGGATTAGCAGGAAAAAGCAAAAAATTTCAGAATTGCACCGTGCAATGTGGAGATATTACTGTTTGTGCATTTACAATATTCATTGATTTTTGCCATTGAAAAACATGTTTTTCATATACCAGAAATGTTTGAAGCTACTGACTGAATGAAAGGAGCTGGCATCTCACTCTCTTTGAATCTTCATTATCATGCTAGGATTAGCAGGAAAAAGCTAAAAATTTCAGAATTGCACCTTGCAATGTGGAGATATTACTGTTTGTGCATTTACAATATTCATTGATTTTTGCCATTGAAAAACGTCCAGAAATGTTTGAAGCTACTGACTGAATGAAAGGAGCTGGCATCTCACTCTCTTTGAATCTTCTTTATCATGCTAGGATTAACAGGAAAAAGCTAAAAATTTCAGAATTGCACCGTGCAATGTGGAGATATTACTGTTTGTGCATTTACAATATTCATTGATTTTTGCCATTGAAAAACGTCCAGAAATGTTTGAAGCTACTGACTGAATGAAAGGAGCTGGCATCTCACTCTCTTTGAATCTTCTTTATCATGCTAGGATTAACAGGAAAAAGCTAAAAATTTCAGAATTGCACCTTGCAATGTGGAGATATTACTGTTTGTGCATTTACAATATTCATTGATTTTTGCCATTGAAAAACGTCCAGAAATGTTTGAAGCTACTGACTGAATGAAAGGAGCTGGCATCTCACTCTCTTTGAATCTTCTTTATCATGCTAGGATTAGCAGGAAAAAGCTAAAAATTTCAGAATTGCACCGTGCAATGTGGAGATATTACTGTTTGTGCATTTACAATATTCATTGATTTTTGCCATTGAAAAACGTCCAGAAATGTTTGAAGCTACTGACTGAATGAAAGGAGCTGGCATCTCACTCTCTTTGAATCTTCTTTATCATGCTAGGATTAACAGGAAAAAGCAAAAAATTTCAGAATTGCACCTTGCAATGTGGAGATATTACTGTTTGTGCATTTACAATATTCATTGATTTTTGCCATTGAAAAACATGTTTTTCATATACCAGAAATGTTTGAAGCTACTGACTGAATGAAAGGAGCTGGCATCTCACTCTCTTTGAATCTTCTTTATCATGCTAGGATTAGCAGGAAAAAGCTAAAAATTTCAGAATTGCACCGTGCAATGTGGAGATATTACTGTTTGTGCATTTACAATATTCATTGATTTTTGCCATTGAAAAACATGTTTTTCATATACCAGAAATGTTTGAAGCTACTGACTGAATGAAAGGAGCTGGCATCTCACTCTCTTTGAATCTTCTTTATCATGCTAGGATTAGCAGGAAAAAGCAAAAAAATTCAGAATTGCACCTTGCAATGTGGAGATATTACTGTTTGTGCATTTACAATATTCATTGATTTTTGCCATTGAAAAACATGTTTTTCATATACCAGAAATGTTTGAAGCTACTGACTGAATGAAAGGAGCTGGCATCTCACTCTCTTTGAATCTTCTTTATCATGCTAGGATTAGCAGGAAAAAGCAAAAAATTTCAGAATTGCACCTTGCAATGTGGAGATATTACTGTTTGTGCATTTACAATATTCATTGATTTTTGCCATTGAAAAACATGTTTTTCATATACCAGAAATGTTTGAAGCTACTGACTGAATGAAAGGAGCTGGCATCTCACTCTCTTTGAATCTTCTTTATCATGCTAGGATTAACAGGAAAAAGCAAAAAATTTCAGAATTGCACCTTGCAATGTGGAGATATTACTGTTTGTGCATTTACAATATTCATTGATTTTTGCCATTGAAAAACGTCCAGAAATGTTTGAAGCTACTGACTGAATGAAAGGAGCTGGCATCTCACTCTCTTTGAATCTTCTTTATCATGCTAGGATTAGCAGGAAAAAGCAAAAAATTTCAGAATTGCACCGTGCAATGTGGAGATATTACTGTTTGTGCATTTACAATATTCATTGATTTTTGCCATTGAAAAACATGTTTTTCATATACCAGAAATGTTTGAAGCTACTGACTGAATGAAAGGAGCTGGCATCTCACTCTCTTTGAATCTTCTTTATCATGCTAGGATTAACAGGAAAAAGCTAAAAATTTCAGAATTGCACCTTGCAATGTGGAGATATTACTGTTTGTGCATTTACAATATTCATTGATTTTTGCCATTGAAAAACATGTTTTTCATATACCAGAAATGTTTGAAGCTACTGACTGAATGAAAGGAGCTGGCATCTCACTCTCTTTGAATCTTCTTTATCATGCTAGGATTAGCAGGAAAAAGCAAAAAATTTCAGAATTGCACCTTGCAATGTGGAGATATTACTGTTTGTGCATTTACAATATTCATTGATTTTTGCCATTGAAAAACATGTTTTTCATATACCAGAAATGTTTGAAGCTACTGACTGAATGAAAGGAGCTGGCATCTCACTCTCTTTGAATCTTCTTTATCATGCTAGGATTAACAGGAAAAAGCTAAAAATTTCAGAATTGCACCTTGCAATGTTGAGATATTTCTGTTTGTGCATTTACAATATTCATTGATTTTTGCCATTGAAAAACATGTTTTTCATATACCAGAAATGTTTGAAGCTACTGACTGAATGAAAGGAGCTGGCATCTCACTCTCTTTGAATCTTCTTTATCATGCTAGGATTAGCAGGAAAAAGCAAAAAATTTCAGAATTGCACCGTGCAATGTGGAGATATTACTGTTTGTGCATTTACAATATTCATTGATTTTTGCCATTGAAAAACATGTTTTTCATATACCAGAAATGTTTGAAGCTACTGACTGAATGAAAGGAGCTGGCATCTCACTCTCTTTGAATCTTCTTTATCATGCTAGGATTAACAGGAAAAAGCTAAAAATTTCAGAATTGCACCGTGCAATGTGGAGATATTACTGTTTGTGCATTTACAATATTCATTGATTTTTGCCATTGAAAAACGTCCAGAAATGTTTGAAGCTACTGACTGAATGAAAGGAGCTGGCATCTCACTCTCTTTGAATCTTCTTTATCATGCTAGGATTAACAGGAAAAAGCTAAAAATTTCAGAATTGCACCGTGCAATGTGGCGATATTACTGTTTGTGCATTTACAATATTCATTGATTTTTGCCATTGAAAAACATGTTTTTCATATACCAGAAATGTTTGAAGCTACTGACTGAATGAAAGGAGCTGGCATCTCACTCTCTTTGAATCTTCTTTATCATGCTAGGATTAACAGGAAAAAGCAAAAAATTTCAGAATTGCACCGTGCAATGTGGAGATATTACTGTTTGTGCATTTACAATATTCATTGATTTTTGCCATTGAAAAACATGTTTTTCATATACCAGAAATGTTTGAAGCTACTGACTGAATGAAAGGAGCTGGCATCTCACTCTCTTTGAATCTTCTTTATCATGCTAGGATTAACAGGAAAAAGCTAAAAATTTCAGAATTGCACCGTGCAATGTGGAGATATTACTGTTTGTGCATTTACAATATTCATTGATTTTTGCCCTTGAAAAACATGTTTTTCATATACCAGAAATGTTTGAAGCTACTGACTGAATGAAAGGAGCTGGCATCTCACTCTCTTTGAATCTTCTTTATCATGCTAGGATTAGCAGGAAAAAGCAAAAAATTTCAGAATTGCACCGTGCAATGTGGAGATATTACTGTTTGTGCATTTACAATATTCATTGATTTTTGCCATTGAAAAACATGTTTTTCATATACCAGAAATGTTTGAAGCTACTGACTGAATGAAAGGAGCTGGCATCTCACTCTCTTTGAATCTTCTTTATCATGCTAGGATTAACAGGAAAAAGCTAAAAATTTCAGAATTGCACCGTGCAATGTGGAGATATTACTGTTTGTGCATTTACAATATTCATTGATTTTTGCCATTGAAAAACATGTTTTTCATATACCAGAAATGTTTGAAGCTACTGACTGAATGAAAGGAGCTGGCATCTCACTCTCTTTGAATCTTCTTTATCATGCTAGGATTAGCAGGAAAAAGCAAAAAATTTCAGAATTGCACCTTGCAATGTGGAGATATTACTGTTTGTGCATTTACAATATTCATTGATTTTTGCCATTGAAAAACATGTTTTTCATATACCAGAAATGTTTGAAGCTACTGACTGAATGAAAGGAGCTGGCATCTCACTCTCTTTGAATCTTCTTTATCATGCTAGGATTAACAGGAAAAAGCTAAAAATTTCAGAATTGCACCTTGCAATGTGGAGATATTACTGTTTGTGCATTTACAATATTCATTGATTTTTGCCATTGAAAAACGTCCAGAAATGTTTGAAGCTACTGACTGAATGAAAGGAGCTGGCATCTCACTCTCTTTGAATCTTCTTTATCATGCTAGGATTAGCAGGAAAAAGCAAAAAATTTCAGAATTGCACCGTGCAATGTGGAGATATTACTGTTTGTGCATTTACAATATTCATTGATTTTTGCCATTGAAAAACATGTTTTTCATATACCAGAAATGTTTGAAGCTACTGACTGAATGAAAGGAGCTGGCATCTCACTCTCTTTGAATCTTCTTTATCATGCTAGGATTAACAGGAAAAAGCAAAAAATTTCAGAATTGCACCTTGCAATGTGGAGATATTACTGTTTGTGCATTTACAATATTCATTGATTTTTGCCATTGAAAAACATGTTTTTCATATACCAGAAATGTTTGAAGCTACTGACTGAATGAAAGGAGCTGGCATCTCACTCTCTTTGAATCTTCTTTATCATGCTAGGATTAACAGGAAAAAGCTAAAAATTTCAGAATTGCACCTTGCAATGTGGAGATATTACTGTTTGTGCATTTACAATATTCATTGATTTTTGCCATTGAAAAACATGTTTTTCATATACCAGAAATGTTTGAAGCTACTGACTGAATGAAAGGAGCTGGCATCTCACTCTCTTTGAATCTTCTTTATCATGCTAGGATTAACAGGAAAAAGCTAAAAATTTCAGAATTGCACCTTGCAATGTGGAGATATTACTGTTTGTGCATTTACAATATTCATTGATTTTTGCCATTGAAAAACGTCCAGAAATGTTTGAAGCTACTGACTGAATGAAAGGAGCTGGCATCTCACTCTCTTTGAATCTTCTTTATCATGCTAGGATTAACAGGAAAAAGCTAAAAATTTCAGAATTGCACCGTGCAATGTGGAGATATTACTGTTTGTGCATTTACAATATTCATTGATTTTTGCCATTGAAAAACATGTTTTTCATATACCAGAAATGTTTGAAGCTACTGACTGAATGAAAGGAGCTGGCATCTCACTCTCTTTGAATCTTCTTTATCATGCTAGGATTAGCAGGAAAAAGCTAAAAATTTCAGAATTGCACCGTGCAATGTGGAGATATTACTGTTTGTGCATTTACAATATTCATTGATTTTTGCCATTGAAAAACATGTTTTTCATATACCAGAAATGTTTGAAGCTACTGACTGAATGAAAGGAGCTGGCATCTCACTCTCTTTGAATCTTCTTTATCATGCTAGGATTAGCAGGAAAAAGCAAAAAATTTCAGAATTGCACCGTGCAATGTGGAGATATTACTGTTTGTGCATTTACAATATTCATTGATTTTTGCCATTGAAAAACATGTTTTTCATATACCATAAATGTTTGAAGCTACTGACTGAATGAAAGGAGCTGGCATCTCACTCTCTTTGAATCTTCTTTATCATGCTAGGATTAACAGGAAAAAGCTAAAAATTTCAGAATTGCACCGTGCAATGTGGAGATATTACTGTTTGTGCATTTACAATATTCATTGATTTTTGCCATTGAAAAACGTCCTGAAATGTTTGAAGCTACTGACTGAATGAAAGGAGCTGGCATCTCACTCTCTTTGAATCTTCTTTATCATGCTAGGATTAGCAGGAAAAAGCTAAAAATTTCAGAATTGCACCGTGCAATGTGGAGATATTACTGTTTGTGCATTTACAATATTCATTGATTTTTGCCATTGAAAAACATGTTTTTCATATACCAGAAATGTTTGAAGCTACTGACTGAATGAAAGGAGCTGGCATCTCACTCTCTTTGAATCTTCTTTATCATGCTAGGATTAGCAGGAAAAAGCAAAAAATTTCAGAATTGCACCGTGCAATGTGGAGATATTACTGTTTGTGCATTTACAATATTCATTGATTTTTGCCATTGAAAAACATGTTTTTCATATACCAGAAATGTTTGAAGCTACTGACTGAATGAAAGGAGCTGGCATCTCACTCTCTTTGAATCTTCTTTATCATGCTAGGATTAACAGGAAAAAGCTAAAAATTTCAGAATTGCACCGTGCAATGTGGAGATATTACTGTTTGTGCATTTACAATATTCATTGATTTTTGCCATTGAAAAACATGTTTTTCATATACCAGAAATGTTTGAAGCTACTGACTGAATGAAAGGAGCTGGCATCTCACTCTCTTTGAATCTTCTTTATCATGCTAGGATTAGCAGGAAAAAGCAAAAAATTTCAGAATTGCACCTTGCAATGTGGAGATATTACTGTTTGTGCATTTACAATATTCATTGATTTTTGCCATTGAAAAACGTCCAGAAATGTTTGAAGCTACTGACTGAATGAAAGGAGCTGGCATCTCACTCTCTTTGAATCTTCTTTATCATGCTAGGATTAACAGGAAAAAGCTAAAAATTTCAGAATTGCACCGTGCAATGTGGAGATATTACTGTTTGTGCATTTACAATATTCATTGATTTTTGCCATTGAAAAACATGTTTTTCATATACCAGAAATGTTTGAAGCTACTGACTGAATGAAAGGAGCTGGCATCTCACTCTCTTTGAATCTTCTTTATCATGCTAGGATTAACAGGAAAAAGCAAAAAATTTCAGAATTGCACCGTGCAATGTGGAGATATTACTGTTTGTGCATTTACAAAATTCATTGATTTTTGCCATTGAAAAACATGTTTTTCATATACCAGAAATGTTTGAAGCTACTGACTGAATGAAAGGAGCTGGCATCTCACTCTCTTTGAATCTTCTTTATCATGCTAGGATTAGCAGGAAAAAGCTAAAAATTTCAGAATTGCACCGTGCAATGTGGAGATATTACTGTTTGTGCATTTACAATATTCATTGATTTTTGCCATTGAAAAACATGTTTTTCATATACCAGAAATGTTTGAAGCTACTGACTGAATGAAAGGAGCTGGCATCTCACTCTCTTTGAATCTTCTTTATCATGCTAGGATTAGCAGGAAAAAGCAAAAAATTTCAGAATTGCACCGTGCAATGTGGAGATATTACTGTTTGTGCATTTACAATATTCATTGATTTTTGCCATTGAAAAACATGTTTTTCATATACCAGAAATGTTTGAAGCTACTGACTGAATGAAAGGAGCTGGCATCTCACTCTCTTTGAATCTTCTTTATCATGCTAGGATTAACAGGAAAAAGCTAAAAATTTCAGAATTGCACCGTGCAATGTGGAGATATTACTGTTTGTGCATTTACAATATTCATTGATTTTTGCCATTGAAAAACATGTTTTTCATATACCAGAAATGTTTGAAGCTACTGACTGAATGAAAGGAGCTGGCATCTCACTCTCTTTGAATCTTCTTTATCATGCTAGGATTAGCAGGAAAAAGCTAAAAATTTCAGAATTGCACCGTGCAATGTGGAGATATTACTGTTTGTGCATTTACAATATTCATTGATTTTTGCCATTGAAAAACATGTTTTTCATATACCAGAAATGTTTGAAGCTACTGACTGAATGAAAGGAGCTGGCATCTCACTCTCTTTGAATCTTCTTTATCATGCTAGGATTAGCAGGAAAAAGCAAAAAATTTCAGAATTGCACCGTGCAATGTGGAGATATTACTGTTTGTGCATTTACAATATTCATTGATTTTTGCCATTGAAAAACGTCCAGAAATGTTTGAAGCTACTGACTGAATGAAAGGAGCTGGCATCTCACTCTCTTTGAATCTTCTTTATCATGCTAGGATTAGCAGGAAAAAGCAAAAAATTTCAGAATTGCACCTTGCAATGTGGAGATATTACTGTTTGTGCATTTACAATATTCATTGATTTTTGCCATTGAAAAACATGTTTTTCATATACCAGAAATGTTTGAAGCTACTGACTGAATGAAAGGAGCTGGCATCTCACTCTCTTTGAATCTTCTTTATCATGCTAGGATTAGCAGGAAAAAGCAAAAAATTTCAGAATTGCACCGTGCAATGTGGAGATATTACTGTTTGTGCATTTACAATATTCATTGATTTTTGCCATTGAAAAACGTCCAGAAATGTTTGAAGCTACTGACTGAATGAAAGGAGCTGGCATCTCACTCTCTTTGAATCTTCTTTATCATGCTAGGATTAGCAGGAAAAAGCAAAAAATTTCAGAATTGCACCGTGCAATGTGGAGATATTACTGTTTGTGCATTTACAATATTCATTGATTTTTGCCATTGAAAAACATGTTTTTCATATACCAGAAATGTTTGAAGCTACTGACTGAATGAAAGGAGCTGGCATCTCACTCTCTTTGAATCTTCTTTATCATGCTAGGATTAGCAGGAAAAAAGCAAAAAATTTCAGAATTGCACCGTGCAATGTGGAGATATTACTGTTTGTGCATTTACAATATTCATTGATTTTTGCCATTGAAAAACATGTTTTTCATATACCAGAAATGTTTGAAGCTACTGACTGAATGAAAGGAGCTGGCATCTCACTCTCTTTGAATCTTCTTTATCATGCTAGGATTAGCAGGAAAAAGCTAAAAATTTCAGAATTGCACCGTGCAATGTGGAGATATTACTGTTTGTGCATTTACAATATTCATTGATTTTTGCCATTGAAAAACATGTTTTTCATATACCAGAAATGTTTGAAGCTACTGACTGAATGAAAGGGGCTGGCATCTCACTCTCTTTGAATCTTCTTTATCATGCTAGGATTAGCAGGAAAAAGCTAAAAATTTCAGAATTGCACCTTGCAATGTGGAGATATTACTGTTTGTGCATTTACAATATTCATTGATTTTTGCCATTGAAAAACGTCCAGAAATGTTTGAAGCTACTGACTGAATGAAAGGAGCTGGCATCTCACTCTCTTTGAATCTTCTTTATCATGCTAGGATTAACAGGAAAAAGCTAAAAATTTCAGAATTGCACCGTGCAATGTGGAGATATTACTGTTTGTGCATTTACAATATTCATTGATTTTTGCCATTGAAAAACGTCCAGAAATGTTTGAAGCTACTGACTGAATGAAAGGAGCTGGCATCTCACTCTCTTTGAATCTTCTTTATCATGCTAGGATTAACAGGAAAAAGCTAAAAATTTCAGAATTGCACCTTGCAATGTGGAGATATTACTGTTTGTGCATTTACAATATTCATTGATTTTTGCCATTGAAAAACGTCCAGAAATGTTTGAAGCTACTGACTGAATGAAAGGAGCTGGCATCTCACTCTCTTTGAATCTTCTTTATCATGCTAGGATTAGCAGGAAAAAGCTAAAAATTTCAGAATTGCACCGTGCAATGTGGAGATATTACTGTTTGTGCATTTACAATATTCATTGATTTTTGCCATTGAAAAACGTCCAGAAATGTTTGAAGCTACTGACTGAATGAAAGGAGCTGGCATCTCACTCTCTTTGAATCTTCTTTATCATGCTAGGATTAACAGGAAAAAGCTAAAAATTTCAGAATTGCACCTTGCAATGTGGAGATATTACTGTTTGTGCATTTACAATATTCATTGATTTTTGCCATTGAAAAACGTCCAGAAATGTTTGAAGCTACTGACTGAATGAAAGGAGCTGGCATCTCACTCTCTTTGAATCTTCTTTATCATGCTAGGATTAACAGGAAAAAGCTAAAAATTTCAGAATTGCACCTTGCAATGTGGAGATATTACTGTTTGTGCATTTACAATATTCATTGATTTTTGCCATTGAAAAACGTCCAGAAATGTTTGAAGCTACTGACTGAATGAAAGGAGCTGGCATCTCACTCTCTTTGAATCTTCTTTATCATGCTAGGATTAGCAGGAAAAAGCAAAAAATTTCAGAATTGCACCGTGCAATGTGGAGATATTACTGTTTGTGCATTTACAATATTCATTGATTTTTGCCATTGAAAAACATGTTTTTCATATACCAGAAATGTTTGAAGCTACTGACTGAATGAAAGGAGCTGGCATCTCACTCTCTTTGAATCTTCTTTATCATGCTAGGATTAGCAGGAAAAAGCTAAAAATTTCAGAATTGCACCGTGCAATGTGGAGATATTACTGTTTGTGCATTTACAATATTCATTGATTTTTGCCATTGAAAAACATGTTTTTCATATACCAGAAATGTTTGAAGCTACTGACTGAATGAAAGGAGCTGGCATCTCACTCTCTTTGAATCTTCTTTATCATGCTAGGATTAGCAGGAAAAAGCAAAAAATTTCAGAATTGCACCTTGCAATGTGGAGATATTACTGTTTGTGCATTTACAATATTCATTGATTTTTGCCATTGAAAAACATGTTTTTCATATACCAGAAATGTTTGAAGCTACTGACTGAATGAAAGGAGCTGGCATCTCACTCTCTTTGAATCTTCTTTATCATGCTAGGATTAGCAGGAAAAAGCAAAAAATTTCAGAATTGCACCGTGCAATGTGGAGATATTACTGTTTGTGCATTTACAATATTCATTGATTTTTGCCATTGAAAAACGTCCAGAAATGTTTGAAGCTACTGACTGAATGAAAGGAGCTGGCATCTCACTCTCTTTGAATCTTCTTTATCATGCTAGGATTAGCAGGAAAAAGCAAAAAATTTCAGAATTGCACCGTGCAATGTGGAGATATTACTGTTTGTGCATTTACAATATTCATTGATTTTTGCCATTGAAAAACATGTTTTTCATATACCAGAAATGTTTGAAGCTACTGACTGAATGAAAGGAGCTGGCATCTCACTCTCTTTGAATCTTCTTTATCATGCTAGGATTAACAGGAAAAAGCAAAAAATTTCAGAATTGCACCGTGCAATGTGGAGATATTACTGTTTGTGCATTTACAATATTCATTGATTTTTGCCATTGAAAAACGTCCAGAAATGTTTGAAGCTACTGACTGAATGAAAGGAGCTGGCATCTCACTCTCTTTGAATCTTCTTTATCATGCTAGGATTAACAGGAAAAAGCTAAAAATTTCAGAATTGCACCGTGCAATGTGGAGATATTACTGTTTGTGCATTTACAATATTCATTGATTTTTGCCATTGAAAAACATGTTTTTCATATACCAGAAATGTTTGAAGCTACTGACTGAATGAAAGGAGCTGGCATCTCACTCTCTTTGAATCTTCTTTATCATGCTAGGATTAACAGGAAAAAGCAAAAAATTTCAGAATTGCACCTTGCATTGTGGAGATATTACTGTTTGTGCATTTACAATATTCATTGATTTTTGCCATTGAAAAACATGTTTTTCATATACCAGAAATGTTTGAAGCTACTGACTGAATGAAAGGAGCTGGCATCTCACTCTCTTTGAATCTTCTTTATCATGCTAGGATTAGCAGGAAAAAGCAAAAAATTTCAGAATTGCACCGTGCAATGTGGAGATATTACTGTTTGTGCATTTACAATATTCATTGATTTTTGCCATTGAAAAACGTCCAGAAATGTTTGAAGCTACTGACTGAATGAAAGGAGCTGGCATCTCACTCTCTTTGAATCTTCTTTATCATGCTAGGATTAACAGGAAAAAGCTAAAAATTTCAGAATTGCACCGTGCAATGTGGAGATATTACTGTTTGTGCATTTACAATATTCATTGATTTTTGCCATTGAAAAACATGTTTTTCATATACCAGAAATGTTTGAAGCTACTGACTGAATGAAAGGAGCTGGCATCTCACTCTCTTTGAATCTTCTTTATCATGCTAGGATTAGCAGGAAAAAGCAAAAAATTTCAGAATTGCACCGTGCAATGTGGAGATATTACTGTTTGTGCATTTACAATATTCATTGATTTTTGCCATTGAAAAACATGTTTTTCATATACCAGAAATGTTTGAAGCTACTGACTGAATGAAAGGAGCTGGCATCTCACTCTCTTTGAATCTTCTTTATCATGCTAGGATTAACAGGAAAAAGCTAAAAATTTCAGAATTGCACCGTGCAATGTGGAGATATTACTGTTTGTGCATTTACAATATTCATTGATTTTTGCCATTGAAAAACATGTTTTTCATATACCTGAAATGTTTGAAGCTACTGACTGAATGAAAGGAGCTGGCATCTCACTCTCTTTGAATCTTCTTTATCATGCTAGGATTAACAGGAAAAAGCAAAAAATTTCAGAATTGCACCGTGCAATGTGGAGATATTACTGTTTGTGCATTTACAATATTCATTGATTTTTGCCATTGAAAAACATGTTTTTCATATACCAGAAATGTTTGAAGCTACTGACTGAATGAAAGGAGCTGGCATCTCACTCTCTTTGAATCTTCTTTATCATGCTAGGATTAGCAGGAAAAAGCAAAAAATTTCAGAATTGCACCGTGCAATGTGGAGATATTACTGTTTGTGCATTTACAATATTCATTGATTTTTGCCATTGAAAAACATGTTTTTCATATACCAGAAATGTTTGAAGCTACTGACTGAATGAAAGGAGCTGGCATCTCACTCTCTTTGAATCTTCTTTATCATGCTAGGATTAACAGGAAAAAGCTAAAAATTTCAGAATTGCACCGTGCAATGTGGAGATATTACTGTTTGTGCATTTACAATATTCATTGATTTTTGCCATTGAAAAACATGTTTTTCATATACCAGAAATGTTTGAAGCTACTGACTGAATGAAAGGAGCTGGCATCTCACTCTCTTTGAATCTTCTTTATCATGCTAGGATTAACAGGAAAAAGCTAAAAATTTCAGAATTGCACCGTGCAATGTGGAGATATTACTGTTTGTGCATTTACAATATTCATTGATTTTTGCCATTGAAAAACATGTTTTTCATATACCAGAAATGTTTGAAGCTACTGACTGAATGAAAGGAGCTGGCATCTCACTCTCTTTGAATCTTCTTTATCATGCTAGGATTAACAGGAAAAAGCAAAAAATTTCAGAATTGCACCTTGCAATGTGGAGATATTACTGTTTGTGCATTTACAATATTCATTGATTTTTGCCATTGAAAAACATGTTTTTCATATACCAGAAATGTTTGAAGCTACTGACTGAATGAAAGGAGCTGGCATCTCACTCTCTTTGAATCTTCTTTATCATGCTAGGATTAGCAGGAAAAAGCAAAAAATTTCAGAATTGCACCGTGCAATGTGGAGATATTACTGTTTGTGCATTTACAATATTCATTGATTTTTGCCATTGAAAAACGTCCAGAAATGTTTGAAGCTACTGACTGAATGAAAGGAGCTGGCATCTCACTCTCTTTGAATCTTCTTTATCATGCTAGGATTAACAGGAAAAAGCTAAAAATTTCAGAATTGCACCGTGCAATGTGGAGATATTACTGTTTGTGCATTTACAATATTCATTGATTTTTGCCATTGAAAAACATGTTTTTCATATACCAGAAATGTTTGAAGCTACTGACTGAATGAAAGGAGCTGGCATCTCACTCTCTTTGAATCTTCTTTATCATGCTAGGATTAGCAGGAAAAAGCAAAAAATTTCAGAATTGCACCGTGCAATGTGGAGATATTACTGTTTGTGCATTTACAATATTCATTGATTTTTGCCATTGAAAAACATGTTTTTCATATACCAGAAATGTTTGAAGCTACTGACTGAATGAAAGGAGCTGGCATCTCACTCTCTTTGAATCTTCTTTATCATGCTAGGATTAACAGGAAAAAGCTAAAAATTTCAGAATTGCACCGTGCAATGTGGAGATATTACTGTTTGTGCATTTACAATATTCATTGATTTTTGCCATTGAAAAACATGTTTTTCATATACCTGAAATGTTTGAAGCTACTGACTGAATGAAAGGAGCTGGCATCTCACTCTCTTTGAATCTTCTTTATCATGCTAGGATTAACAGGAAAAAGCAAAAAATTTCAGAATTGCACCGTGCAATGTGGAGATATTACTGTTTGTGCATTTACAATATTCATTGATTTTTGCCATTGAAAAACATGTTTTTCATATACCAGAAATGTTTGAAGCTACTGACTGAATGAAAGGAGCTGGCATCTCACTCTCTTTGAATCTTCTTTATCATGCTAGGATTAGCAGGAAAAAGCAAAAAATTTCAGAATTGCACCGTGCAATGTGGAGATATTACTGTTTGTGCATTTACAATATTCATTGATTTTTGCCATTGAAAAACATGTTTTTCATATACCAGAAATGTTTGAAGCTACTGACTGAATGAAAGGAGCTGGCATCTCACTCTCTTTGAATCTTCTTTATCATGCTAGGATTAACAGGAAAAAGCTAAAAATTTCAGAATTGCACCGTGCAATGTGGAGATATTACTGTTTGTGCATTTACAATATTCATTGATTTTTGCCATTGAAAAACATGTTTTTCATATACCAGAAATGTTTGAAGCTACTGACTGAATGAAAGGAGCTGGCATCTCACTCTCTTTGAATCTTCTTTATCATGCTAGGATTAACAGGAAAAAGCTAAAAATTTCAGAATTGCACCGTGCAATGTGGAGATATTACTGTTTGTGCATTTACAATATTCATTGATTTTTGCCATTGAAAAACATGTTTTTCATATACCAGAAATGTTTGAAGCTACTGACTGAATGAAAGGAGCTGGCATCTCACTCTCTTTGAATCTTCTTTATCATGCTAGGATTAGCAGGAAAAAGCAAAAAATTTCAGAATTGCACCGTGCAATGTGGAGATATTACTGTTTGTGCATTTACAATATTCATTGATTTTTGCCATTGAAAAACATGTTTTTCATATACCAGAAATGTTTGAAGCTACTGACTGAATGAAAGGAGCTGGCATCTCACTCTCTTTGAATCTTCTTTATCATGCTAGGATTAACAGGAAAAAGCTAAAAATTTCAGAATTGCACCGTGCAATGTGGAGATATTACTGTTTGTGCATTTACAATATTCATTGATTTTTGCCATTGAAAAACATGTTTTTCATATACCAGAAATGTTTGAAGCTACTGACTGAATGAAAGGAGCTGGCATCTCATTCTCTTTGAATCTTCTTTATCATGCTAGGATTAGCAGGAAAAAGCAAAAAATTTCAGAATTGCACCGTGCAATGTGGAGATATTACTGTTTGTGCATTTACAATATTCATTGATTTTTGCCATTGAAAAACATGTTTTTCATATAACAGAAATGTTTGAAGCTACTGACTGAATGAAAGGAGCTGGCATCTCACTCTCTTTGAATCTTCTTTATCATGCTAGGATTAGCAGGAAAAAGCAAAAAATTTCAGAATTGCACCTTGCAATGTGGAGATATTACTGTTTGTGCATTTACAATATTCATTGATTTTTGCCATTGAAAAACATGTTTTTCATATACCAGAAATGTTTGAAGCTACTGACTGAATGAAAGGAGCTGGCATCTCACTCTCTTTGAATCTTCTTTATCATGCTAGGATTAGCAGGAAAAAGCAAAAAATTTCAGAATTGCACCGTGCAATGTGGAGATATTACTGTTTGTGCATTTACAATATTCATTGATTTTTGCCATTGAAAAACATGTTTTTCATATACCAGAAATGTTTGAAGCTACTGACTGAATGAAAGGAGCTGGCATCTCACTCTCTTTGAATCTTCTTTATCATGCTAGGATTAACAGGAAAAAGCTAAAAATTTCAGAATTGCACCGTGCAATGTGGAGATATTACTGTTTGTGCATTTACAATATTCATTGATTTTTGCCATTGAAAAACATGTTTTTCATATACCAGAAATGTTTGAAGCTACTGACTGAATGAAAGGAGCTGGCATCTCATTCTCTTTGAATCTTCTTTATCATGCTAGGATTAGCAGGAAAAAGCAAATAATTTCAGAATTGCACCGTGCAATGTGGAGATATTACTGTTTGTGCATTTACAATATTCATTGATTTTTGCCATTGAAAAACATGTTTTTCATATACCAGAAATGTTTGAAGCTACTGACTGAATGAAAGGAGCTGGCATCTCACTCTCTTTGAATCTTCTTTATCATGCTAGGATTAACAGGAAAAAGCTAAAAATTTCAGAATTGCACCGTGCAATGTGGAGATATTACTGTTTGTGCATTTACAATATTCATTGATTTTTGCCATTGAAAAACATGTTTTTCATATACCAGAAATGTTTGAAGCTACTGACTGAATGAAAGGAGCTGGCATCTCACTCTCTTTGAATCTTCTTTATCATGCTAGGATTAGCAGGAAAAAGCAAAAAATTTCAGAATTGCACCTTGCAATGTGGAGATATTACTGTTTGTGCATTTACAATATTCATTGATTTTTGCCATTGAAAAACGTCCAGAAATGTTTGAAGCTACTGACTGAATGAAAGGAGCTGGCATCTCACTCTCTTTGAATCTTCTTTATCATGCTAGGATTAACAGGAAAAAGCTAAAAATTTCAGAATTGCACCTTGCAATGTGGAGATATTACTGTTTGTGCATTTACAATATTCATTGATTTTTGCCATTGAAAAACATGTTTTTCATATACCAGAAATGTTTGAAGCTACTGACTGAATGAAAGGAGCTGGCATCTCACTCTCTTTGAATCTTCTTTATCATGCTAGGATTAGCAGGAAAAAGCAAAAAATTTCAGAATTGCACCTTGCAATGTGGAGATATTACTGTTTGTGCATTTACAATATTCATTGATTTTTGCCATTGAAAAACATGTTTTTCATATACCAGAAATGTTTGAAGCTACTGACTGAATGAAAGGAGCTGGCATCTCACTCTCTTTGAATCTTCTTTATCATGCTAGGATTAACAGGAAAAAGCTAAAAATTTCAGAATTGCACCGTGCAATGTGGAGATATTACTGTTTGTGCATTTACAATATTCATTGATTTTTGCCATTGAAAAACATGTTTTTCATATACCAGAAATGTTTGAAGCTACTGACTGAATGAAAGGAGCTGGCATCTCACTCTCTTTGAATCTTCTTTATCATGCTAGGATTAACAGGAAAAAGCTAAACATTTCAGAATTGCACCGTGCAATGTGGAGATATTACTGTTTGTGCATTTACAATATTCATTGATTTTTGCCATTGAAAAACATGTTTTTCATATACCAGAAATGTTTGAAGCTACTGACTGAATGAAAGGAGCTGGCATCTCACTCTCTTTGAATCTTCTTTATCATGCTAGGATTAGCAGGAAAAAGCTAAAAATTTCAGAATTGCACCTTGCAATGTGGAGATATTACTGTTTGTGCATTTACAATATTCATTGATTTTTGCCATTGAAAAACGTCCAGAAATGTTTGAAGCTACTGACTGAATGAAAGGAGCTGGCATCTCACTCTCTTTGAATCTTCTTTATCATGCTAGGATTAACAGGAAAAAGCTAAAAATTTCAGAATTGCACCTTGCAATGTGGAGATATTACTGTTTGTGCATTTACAATATTCATTGATTTTTGCCATTGAAAAACATGTTTTTCATATACCAGAAATGTTTGAAGCTACTGACTGAATGAAAGGAGCTGGCATCTCACTCTCTTTGAATCTTCTTTATCATGCTAGGATTAACAGGAAAAAGCTAAAAATTTCAGAATTGCACCTTGCAATGTGGAGATATTACTGTTTGTGCATTTACAATATTCATTGATTTTTGCCATTGAAAAACATGTTTTTCATATACCAGAAATGTTTGAAGCTACTGACTGAATGAAAGGAGCTGGCATCTCACTCTCTTTGAATCTTCTTTATCATGCTAGGATTAGCAGGAAAAAGCTAAAAATTTCAGAATTGCACCTTGCAATGTGGAGATATTACTGTTTGTGCATTTACAATATTCATTGATTTTTGCCATTGAAAAACGTCCAGAAATGTTTGAAGCTACTGACTGAATGAAAGGAGCTGGCATCTCACTCTCTTTGAATCTTCTTTATCATGCTAGGAATAACAGGAAAAAGCTAAAAATTTCAGAATTGCACCTTGCAATGTGGAGATATTACTGTTTGTGCATTTACAATATTCATTGATTTTTGCCATTGAAAAACATGTTTTTCATATACCAGAAATGTTTGAAGCTACTGACTGAATGAAAGGAGCTGGCATCTCACTCTCTTTGAATCTTCTTTATCATGCTAGGATTAACAGGAAAAAGCAAAAAATTTCAGAATTGCACCGTGCAATGTGGAGATATTACTGTTTGTGCATTTACAATATTCATTGATTTTTGCCATTGAAAAACATGTTTTTCATATACCAGAAATGTTTGAAGCTACTGACTGAATGAAAGGAGCTGGCATCTCACTCTCTTTGAATCTTCTTTATCATGCTAGGATTAGCAGGAAAAAGCAAAAAATTTCAGAATTGCACCGTGCAATGTGGAGATATTACTGTTTGTGCATTTACAATATTCATTGATTTTTGCCATTGAAAAACGTCCAGAAATGTTTGAAGCTACTGACTGAATGAAAGGAGCTGGCATCTCACTCTCTTTGAATCTTCTTTATCATGCTAGGATTAGCAGGAAAAAGCAAAAAATTTCAGAATTGCACCGTGCAATGTGGAGATATTACTGTTTGTGCATTTACAATATTCATTGATTTTTGCCATTGAAAAACATGTTTTTCATATACCAGAAATGTTTGAAGCTACTGACTGAATGAAAGGAGCTGGCATCTCACTCTCTTTGAATCTTCTTTATCATGCTAGGATTAACAAGAAAAAGCTAAAAATTTCAGAATTGCACCGTGCAATGTGGAGATATTACTGTTTGTGCATTTACAATATTCATTGATTTTTGCCATTGAAAAACATGTTTTTCATATACCAGAAATGTTTGAAGCTACTGACTGAATGAAAGGAGCTGGCATCTCACTCTCTTTGAATCTTCTTTATCATGCTAGGATTAGCAGGAAAAAGCAAAAAATTTCAGAATTGCACCTTGCAATGTGGAGATATTACTGTTTGTGCATTTACAATATTCATTGATTTTTGCCATTGAAAAACGTCCAGAAATGTTTGAAGCTACTGACTGAATGAAAGGAGCTGGCATCTCACTCTCTTTGAATCTTCTTTATCATGCTAGGATTAGCAGGAAAAAGCAAAAAATTTCAGAATTGCACCGTGCAATGTGGAGATATTACTGTTTGTGCATTTACAATATTCATTGATTTTTGCCATTGAAAAACATGTTTTTCATATACCAGAAATGTTTGAAGCTACTGACTGAATGAAAGGAGCTGGCATCTCACTCTCTTTGAATCTTCTTTATCATGCTAGGATTAGCAGGAAAAAGCAAAAAATTTCAGAATTGCACCTTGCAATGTGGAGATATTACTGTTTGTGCATTTACAATATTCATTGATTTTTGCCATTGAAAAACATGTTTTTCATATACCAGAAATGTTTGAAGCTACTGACTGAATGAAAGGAGCTGGCATCTCACTCTCTTTGAATCTTCTTTATCATGCTAGGATTAACAGGAAAAAGCTAAAAATTTCAGAATTGCACCGTGCAATGTGGAGATATTACTGTTTGTGCATTTACAATATTCATTGATTTTTGCCATTGAAAAACGTCCAGAAATGTTTGAAGCTACTGACTGAATGAAAGGAGCTGGCATCTCACTCTCTTTGAATCTTCTTTATCATGCTAGGATTAACAGGAAAAAGCTAAAAATTTCAGAATTGCACCGTGCAATGTGGAGATATTACTGTTTGTGCATTTACAATATTCATTGATTTTTGCCATTGAAAAACATGTTTTTCATATACCAGAAATGTTTGAAGCTACTGACTGAATGAAAGGAGCTGGCATCTCACTCTCTTTGAATCTTCTTTATCATGCTAGGATTAGCAGGAAAAAGCTAAAAATTTCAGAATTGCACCTTGCAATGTGGAGATATTACTGTTTGTGCATTTACAATATTCATTGATTTTTGCCATTGAAAAACATGTTTTTCATATACCAGAAATGTTTGAAGCTACTGACTGAATGAAAGGAGCTGGCATCTCACTCTCTTTGAATCTTCTTTATCATGCTAGGATTAGCAGAAAAAAGCTAAAAATTTCAGAATTGCACCTTGCAATGTGGAGATATTACTGTTTGTGCATTTACAATATTCATTGATTTTTGCCATTGAAAAACGTCCAGAAATGTTTGAAGCTACTGACTGAATGAAAGGAGCTGGCATCTCACTCTCTTTGAATCTTCTTTATCATGCTAGGATTAGCAGGAAAAAGCTAAAAATTTCAGAATTGCACCGTGCAATGTGGAGATATTACTGTTTGTGCATTTACAATATTCATTGATTTTTGCCATTGAAAAACATGTTTTTCATATACCAGAAATGTTTGAAGCTACTGACTGAATGAAAGGAGCTGGCATCTCACTCTCTTTGAATCTTCTTTATCATGCTAGGATTAACAGGAAAAAGCTAAAAATTTCAGAATTGCACCTTGCAATGTGGAGATATTACTGTTTGTGCATTTACAATATTCATTGATTTTTGCCATTGAAAAACGTCCAGAAATGTTTGAAGCTACTGACTGAATGAAAGGAGCTGGCATCTCACTCTCTTTGAATCTTCTTTATCATGCTAGGATTAGCAGGAAAAAGCAAAAAATTTCAGAATTGCACCGTGCAATGTGGAGATATTACTGTTTGTGCATTTACAATATTCATTGATTTTTGCCATTGAAAAACATGTTTTTCATATACCAGAAATGTTTGAAGCTACTGACTGAATGAAAGGAGCTGGCATCTCACTCTCTTTGAATCTTCTTTATCATGCTAGGATTAGCAGGAAAAAGCAAAAAATTTCAGAATTGCACCGTGCAATGTGGAGATATTACTGTTTGTGCATTTACAATATTCATTGATTTTTGCCATTGAAAAACATGTTTTTCATATACCAGAAATGTTTGAAGCTACTGACTGAATGAAAGGAGCTGGCATCTCACTCTCTTTGAATCTTCTTTATCATGCTAGGATTAACAGGAAAAAGCAAAAAATTTCAGAATTGCACCGTGCAATGTGGAGATATTACTGTTTGTGCATTTACAATATTCATTGATTTTTGCCATTGAAAAACATGTTTTTCATATACCAGAAATGTTTGAAGCTACTGACTGAATGAAAGGAGCTGGCATCTCACTCTCTTTGAATCTTCTTTATCATGCTAGGATTAACAGGAAAAAGCAAAAAATTTCAGAATTGCACCTTGCAATGTGGAGATATTACTGTTTGTGCATTTACAATATTCATTGATTTTTGCCATTGAAAAACATGTTTTTCATATACCAGAAATGTTTGAAGCTACTGACTGAATGAAAGGAGCTGGCATCTCACTCTCTTTGAATCTTCTTTATCATGCTAGGATTAACAGGAAAAAGCTAAAAATTTCAGAATTGCACCGTGCAATGTGGAGATATTACTGTTTGTGCATTTACAATATTCATTGATTTTTGCCATTGAAAAACATGTTTTTCATATACCAGAAATGTTTGAAGCTACTGACTGAATGAAAGGAGCTGGCATCTCACTCTCTTTGAATCTTCTTTATCATGCTAGGATTAGCAGGAAAAAGCTAAAAATTTCAGAATTGCACCTTGCAATGTGGAGATATTACTGTTTGTGCATTTACAATATTCATTGATTTTTGCCATTGAAAAACGTCCAGAAATGTTTGAAGCTACTGACTGAATGAAAGGAGCTGGCATCTCACTCTCTTTGAATCTTCTTTATCATGCTAGGATTAACAGGAAAAAGCTAAAAATTTCAGAATTGCACCTTGCAATGTGGAGATATTACTGTTTGTGCATTTACAATATTCATTGATTTTTGCCATTGAAAAACATGTTTTTCATATACCAGAAATGTTTGAAGCTACTGACTGAATGAAAGGAGCTGGCATCTCACTCTCTTTGAATCTTCTTTATCATGCTAGGATTAACAGGAAAAAGCTAAAAATTTCAGAATTGCACCTTGCAATGTGGAGATATTACTGTTTGTGCATTTACAATATTCATTGATTTTTGCCATTGAAAAACATGTTTTTCATATACCAGAAATGTTTGAAGCTACTGACTGAATGAAAGGAGCTGGCATCTCACTCTCTTTGAATCTTCTTTATCATGCTAGGATTAGCAGGAAAAAGCTAAAAATTTCAGAATTGCACCTTGCAATGTGGAGATATTACTGTTTGTGCATTTACAATATTCATTGATTTTTGCCATTGAAAAACGTCCAGAAATGTTTGAAGCTACTGACTGAATGAAAGGAGCTGGCATCTCACTCTCTTTGAATCTTCTTTATCATGCTAGGAATAACAGGAAAAAGCTAAAAATTTCAGAATTGCACCTTGCAATGTGGAGATATTACTGTTTGTGCATTTACAATATTCATTGATTTTTGCCATTGAAAAACATGTTTTTCATATACCAGAAATGTTTGAAGCTACTGACTGAATGAAAGGAGCTGGCATCTCACTCTCTTTGAATCTTCTTTATCATGCTAGGATTAACAGGAAAAAGCAAAAAATTTCAGAATTGCACCGTGCAATGTGGAGATATTACTGTTTGTGCATTTACAATATTCATTGATTTTTGCCATTGAAAAACATGTTTTTCATATACCAGAAATGTTTGAAGCTACTGACTGAATGAAAGGAGCTGGCATCTCACTCTCTTTGAATCTTCTTTATCATGCTAGGATTAGCAGGAAAAAGCAAAAAATTTCAGAATTGCACCGTGCAATGTGGAGATATTACTGTTTGTGCATTTACAATATTCATTGATTTTTGCCATTGAAAAACGTCCAGAAATGTTTGAAGCTACTGACTGAATGAAAGGAGCTGGCATCTCACTCTCTTTGAATCTTCTTTATCATGCTAGGATTAGCAGGAAAAAGCAAAAAATTTCAGAATTGCACCGTGCAATGTGGAGATATTACTGTTTGTGCATTTACAATATTCATTGATTTTTGCCATTGAAAAACATGTTTTTCATATACCAGAAATGTTTGAAGCTACTGACTGAATGAAAGGAGCTGGCATCTCACTCTCTTTGAATCTTCTTTATCATGCTAGGATTAACAAGAAAAAGCTAAAAATTTCAGAATTGCACCGTGCAATGTGGAGATATTACTGTTTGTGCATTTACAATATTCATTGATTTTTGCCATTGAAAAACATGTTTTTCATATACCAGAAATGTTTGAAGCTACTGACTGAATGAAAGGAGCTGGCATCTCACTCTCTTTGAATCTTCTTTATCATGCTAGGATTAGCAGGAAAAAGCAAAAAATTTCAGAATTGCACCTTGCAATGTGGAGATATTACTGTTTGTGCATTTACAATATTCATTGATTTTTGCCATTGAAAAACGTCCAGAAATGT